>NC_030813.1:5151515-5454545 GCF_001704415.2 Capra hircus
GCATTATACTTTTTCAGTATTTCGAATATATTTTAAACAAATTTACTCTTAACAGTGAAGAAAAGAGAGACAAAGGGGACTTTGGAGCTTTACGCGTCTCACTAAAGGAGCACAACTGAAGTTGGCTTCATAGCTAGAAATGCAAGTAATAAGAGATCACCAATACAAGTGGCATATATGTGGACAGAAAGTGTATGACGATTTTGGATACAGTCTTTCTCTTGGCTAAACACAATGCTTCTTGTTAGAGAATGACAGGAAAGTGTATCTTCAAGACACAATATGCTGAGGATTCTTAGTGTCTACTCAATAGACATTTAACTAGAAACATTTAACTAGAAAATAACATTAGTCACACACATGTATGCGTGGCTGCATACATTGTGAATCTCTGCTATTGCTTTAGTCAGCTTGGGCTGCCATAGTGAAGTACCGTGGACTGGGTGGATCAAAAGAGCAAGCATCTGTTTCTTACAGTTGTGGATATTGGCAGTCTGGGGTGAGGATGCCACCACAGGCTCTGCTGAGATCCTGCCTGAGACGGCTGCCTCTGTGCGTGCCCTCACAGTGGAGAGGCAGCGGGCGGGCCCTGGTCTCTATGTCTCTATGTAAGGACGTGGATGCTACCGCGGAGTCCCTATCCTTATGAGCGTATCTAAACTAATCACCCCTCACAGGCCCCACCCCCAAATGCCACCTCACAGAGGGGTAAGGCTTCAACATGTGGATTTTGGGAGAAAACATATGTTCAACCCCTAACACAGCTGAACAACACTCTCACAATAACTATGTCTTACCTATTAAAAATGAATTTAACAACTGATCCCTCCATCTCTCCATCTATTTTAATTTACACATCCAGTATCTATTTTGGGCTAGGCATCAACCCTGAACTCTAGTGTTTCTCTTACAGAAAACAGGATGCAGAGCACTTTTTTTTTTTTTTACGGTATTAAAGCCATGATTGGGGATGAAAGGGAGCACTTTTTGCTTTCTGGTTTGGGGTTATTTTTAAATACCAAAGGTTATGTAATCTTCTCTATAGTGGAGGTTAGCACTGTACTTCTACTGTTTTCAGAGACCGCAGAGGGGAGTACAGTTACCTAATTATTCACATGCTGCCTGTAGGTGATACTTGGAAAGGAACTAATAGCCTGGGATTTGGCCTCTCTGATTCCTGGCCCTGTCTCCAGAGCCTCCCACCTCCAAGTCACACACCACCTCTATTTGGTAGCTTTGGATCAGAGCATGACTCACCAGTCTTTGGAGTCATATTGTTGCTGAAGGAAATGGTAGAGTGGTTAGAAAAATCTGTCAAAGTTTCCATGACTTCACTGAAAGGTTCTAGTGAATCTGATCCACTAAGGGGATTGGCACTTACTGGTAAACAGAGTGAGCTGATGGGGGTTTTCAGACACTGACACTATTCCTTTGTTACCAGGCCTTCCTTGGCTAAGTTTCCAATCCACTGTCAAAATTTCACTCTCTTTTACCCTCTAGTCATTACCGTAGAAACCATCTGTTAATTTATTATCGAGCACTAATGAGTATCAGAGCTGAGTTGAAAACCTTATTTCTCTATTAGAGACTAGCAACTAATAGTGGTTGTTCCTTAACAACTTTCATGATCAGTTAAAAAACAAGAGAATCTAACAAGATATTAGGCAAAATCTCATCTTTTAAAGTTTTTAAACTTTAAAGAACACAACCTTGACTATTGCATTCAAACAGTGGTGACTCTTGAGAGTCCCTTGGACGGCAAGGAGATCCAACCAGTCAATCCTAGAGGAAATCAACCCTGAATGTTCATTGGAAGGACTGATGCTGAAGTTGAAGCTCCAATGCTTTGGCCAGCTGATGCAAAGAGCTGACTCATTGGAAAAGACTCTGATGCTGGGAAAGATTGAGGGCAGGAGGAGAAGGGGATGACAGAGGATGAGATGGCCAGTTAGATGGCATCACCAACTCAGTGGACATGAGTTTGAGCAAACTCAGGGAGATAGTGAAGGACAGGGAAGCCTGCTGTGCTGCAGTTCATGGGATCACAAAGATTCAGACAAGACTTAGCAACTGAACAACAACAACAACAATCTTCACTATTTCACTATGAGTTTTTAGGTAATTTCTTTTTAATATAAAGGATAATTTTTAAATGTTTCTGAGCAGAGGGAAAATACTTCAGAATTTATATCAATCCAATAAAATTTCAAATTATTCAACTAATGATTATAATACAATAATTTTAATGATAATAATATTTAAAGAGTACCTCATATAGATAGCCCTGTTGCTGGGAACCCCACATGCATTATCTCCTGAGTGAAAATTGCAGCACTCTCAGATTTTATGATAAATCTTGTATGTATGTGTGAGTCTTGTCATAAGAGTATGATGTGTTATGTATGTATGTGACTGGACTGAACGGAACTGAATACTCTCCTGCATACCTACCACATCTTTATCAATTTATCTGTTGATGGACATTTAGGTTGCCTCCATGTCTTGGCTATTGTAATTATCCTTTGCTTTTTAAAAACCAAAATGTATGTATCCATGTTTGTCCATTTTTGAACTTCATATTGGTATAGGATGAGCTTTCTTTATCTTCTCTGTTCTCGACATCAAGTTTGGGAGATAGATCCATATTATGGCATGTAGCTGAAGTTTATTTATTTATTGTAAGTTCCACATTTTACTACCCATATGACAGTAGACGAAATTTGAGTTTCTTCTAGCCTGGGTTCTTGAAAACTAATGCTATGAACTGTTAGCAGCTTTGAGCATGCACCTGGGGAAACAAATGTATTTGTCTAGAGCAGTGATTTTCAAATTTTAGCATCAGAACCACTTACCTTATTTAAATGTAAACTGATGGGTCCTTTTCCTAAGAATTCTGATTCTGAAATAGGGCCTGACCTGATAATTTGCATTTCTAACAAGTTCCCAGGTCATGTTCATGCTATGGATCTGGAGGTCATACTAGATGTCATCTAGGTTGTATGAATAACAAAGACTAGAATTGCTCAGTCAGAGCATAGAAGTATATTCAATCCTATAAAATTATCCTGAACAGGAACAAGGTACCATGTTCTAGGATTCAGTTCAGTTCAGTTCAGTCACTCAGTCGTGTCTGACTATTTGTGACCCCATGAATCGCAGCACACCAGGCTTCCCTGTCCATCACCAACTCCCGGAGTTCACTCAGACTCACATCCATCTAGTCGGTGATGCTATCTAGCCATCTCATCCTCGGTCGTCCCCTTCTCCTCCTGCCCCCAATCCCTCCCAGCATCAGAGTCTTTTCCAATGAGTCAACCCTTCACATGAGGTGGCCAAAGTATTGGAGTTTCAGCTTTAGCATCATTTCTTCCAAAGAAATCTCAGGGCTGATCTCCTTCAGAATGGACTGGTTGGATCTCTTTGCAGGCCAAGGGACTCTCAAGAGTCTTCTCCAACACCACAGTTCAAAAGCATCAATTCTTCTGTGCTCAGCTTTCTTCACAGTCCAACTCTCACATCCATACATAACCACAGGAAAAAGCATAGCCTTGACTAGACGGACCTTAGTCGGCAAAGTAATGTCTCTGCTTTTCAATATGCTATCTCGGTTGGTCATAACTTTCCTTCCAAGGAGTAAGTGTCTTTTAATTTCATGGCTGCAATCAGCATCTGCAGTGATTTTGGAGCCCCCCAAAAAATAAAGTCTGACACTGTTTCCACTGTTTCCCCATCTATTTGCCATGAAGTGATGGGACCAGATGCCATGATCTTTGTTTTCTGAATGTTGAGCTTTAAGCCAACTTTTTCACTCTCCACTTTCACTTTCATCCAGAGGCTTTTTAGTTCCTCTTCACTTTCTGCCTTAAGGGAAGTGCCATCTGTGTATCTGAGGTTATTGATATTTCTCCCGGCAATCTTGATTCCAGCTTGTGCTTCTTCCAGTCCAGCGTTTCTCATGATGTACTCTGCATAGAAGTTAAATAAGTAGGGTGACAATATACAGCCTTGACGTACTCCTTTTTTCTATTTGGAACCAGTCTGTTGTTCCATGTCCAGTTCTAACTGTTGCTTCCTGACCTGCATATAGGTTTCTCAAGAGGCAGGTCAGGTGGTCTGGTATTCCCATCTCTTTCAGAATTTTCCACAGTTTATTGTGATCCACAGAGTCAAAGGCTTTGGCATAGTCAATAAAGCAGAAATAGATGTTTTTCTGGAACTCTCTTGCTTTTTTGATGATCCATTGGATGTTGGCCATTTGATCTCTGGTTCCTCTGACTTTTCTAAAACCAGCTTGAACATCTGGAAGTTGTTCTAGGATTATAGAATCAATATTGTGAAAATGACTATGCTACCTAAGGCAATCTACAGATTTGATGCAATACCTTTCAAATCACCAATACCATTTTTCACAGAACTAGACCAAAAATTCTAAAATTTGTATGGAAACATAACAGACCCTTTATAGCCAAAGCAATCCTGGTAAAGAAAAATGGAGCTGGAGGAATTAGATTCCCTGAGTTTAGCCTATATTACAAAGCTATGGTCATCAAAACAGTATGGTACTGCCATAAAAACAGAACAGGACAGAAAGCCCAGAAATAAACTCACACACCTATGGCCAATTAATTTGAAACAGAGAGGCAAGAAAATACAATGTAAAAAAAGACAGTCTTTTCAATATGTAGTGCTGGGAAAACTGGACAGCTATGTGTAAACAAATGAAATTAGAGCACTCTCTAACATAATATAAAAATAAAATCTATCAAAGACCTAAGTGTAAGACTGGACACTACAAAATTCTTAGAGGAAAGCATAGGCAGAACACTCTTTGACGTTCATCATAGTAATATATTTTTAATCCACCTCCTGGAGTAATAAAAATTAAAACAAAAATAAACAAATGGGACCTAATTAAACTCAAAAGGTTTTGCATAGCAAAGGAAGCCATAAACAAAATGAAAAGACAACCCAAAATACAGGGGAAAATATTTGCAAATGCAGTGAATGACAAGGGATTATCTCCAAAATATACATGCAGTTCTGTCAAAAAAAGCAAACAAAAAACCAATAATCCAATCAAAAAATGAGCTGAAGATCTAAATGGACATCCTCCAAAGAAGACACACAGACAGCCAAAAAGCACATGAAAAGATACAACTATCACTAATCATCAGAGAAATGCACATCAAAACTACAGTGGCTTATCACCTCATATCCATCAGAATGGCCATCATTAAAATGTCTGTAAATGATGAATGTTGGAGAGGTGTGGAGAAAAGGGGAACCCTCCCACACTCTCGATGGGAATGTAAATTGTACAATCACTATGGAGAAAAATATGGCGGTTCATTAAAGAACTAAAAAGAGAGCTACCACATCAATCACCCCGAGCGTATATTGAGACAAAAACATAATCCAACCCACCCCAATGTTCACTCCAGCACTGTTTACAACAGCCAAGATATGGAAGCAACCTAAGTTTCCACTGATAAATAAAGAAGATGCGGTACACACACACAATGGAATATTACTTAGCTATAAACAAGATGGCATAATGCCATATGCAGCAACATGGATGCATCTAGAGATTATCATACTATGGGAAGCAAGTCAGAGACAAATATCGTATGATATTTCTTATATATAGAATCTAAGAAAAAGTACAGATGAACTTATGTATGAAGCAGAAATAGTCACAGATATAGAAAACAAATTCATGATTACCAGTGGAGAAAATATTAAGAAATCTTTCTCTATTCACTATTATGTTATCTTCTGAATCTTTACTGTTTCACCTAAAATTATTCATAAGTTGTACACATTTTTTCCTTCTTCTCTTTTCATATAGAAAACCAATTACCCAGGCAACTTTTACTGAAAAAATCTGTCTTTTCCTTATAGGTCTATAATAAGTTCATATAATGAGTCTATATATGTGTGGATTCATTCTTGGGATCTCCAACTTGTCAATAGGTCTATTTATTTATCCTTTTACCATTAAAACATATTACCCTTTCCTGTGGTTCAGAGATTGGCAAATTTTATTCTGTAAAGGTCTAGAGAGTATTCAATTTAGACTTTATAGCCTACATACAATCTCTGTGTCTTTTCTTCAACAATTCTTTGAAAACTCAAAAACCCAGTTTTAGTTCAAAGACTGCACTAAGTACTAAACCAGGCTGTGGTACAGCCTGTCTCTAGCCATAACTGCTCAATTTTGCTAAAGGTTTAATTTAAAATTTTATAGCTGTGTAAGTTAGCCATTGCTATTTTAAAATCATATAAATAAATGGGCTAAAACAATGAGCGTTTTTTCCCATGAATCTTGGAGTGAGAAGGGAGGCTCTCTGTGGGTCAGGTAGGCAGGTTCTGCTGATTTGAGTTGGTCCCTGCCACATATTTAGGTGTTGGATGATATTAAGCTGCTTGAAGGGCTTCAGCTGACACAGCTCAGCCTGGGCTTGTTCACATGGCAGCAGCATGTCTCTGAGCAGGGGTGGGAGCCCGGAAACCTTCCTGAGGCCTGGACTCAGAACCAGCACACTGCTCTCTACTGAACAGTCACTCAGGAATCCAGGCCAAAGGGAAGGGGCGAGAACACAGACTCTACTCCTTGACGAGAGAATCTGCAAAGTCAGCTGACAACAGCGACAGTATGTAGTAGATTCTAATTTATCTACCAAAATATCTGGCAGAGGAAATTCTATTTTGTTCATTATGCTCACTAAGTCGTTTGAGCTGAGTTTGAAAGTATGAGTTTGTCATGCAGAAAAGAGGAGGAAAATCATTTGAGTAGATGGAAAAAGGATCCCCAAGGCATGCAATTGCAAAAGAACTTCTCATTTGCAAGGAGGAGAGGCAGCACCATAGGCTGAGTGAAGAGTTCAAGGACCATAGGGTCCAAAGGTGAATTTAGAAAGGTAGTTTGGGGCTGACTTTTAAAAAGTTTACTCTTACAAGAAATAAGTATTCATAAGGTATTATTCTTAATGACTGAATCACATGGCATAATCAGATTTATGTTTTAGAAAACTTTCCAGAGGGACACAAAGAGTAGACAAATTGATTTCTTCAATTTCATAGGAATAGGCCAGGTGAGAAATAATGGAAGCATGAACCAAAACAATAGTAGAAATGAGAGTAGAGAGACAATGGAGATATTTGGAAGGTACAATGAATGAGAAATAGAGAATTGTCAGATATGGAAGGCAGAGAGAAGATAGAACCCATAATACATATACACATGGTTAGGTGTTGTTTGTAGTAAAGTTCTTTACCAAAATAAAGGGCATAGGCAGAGAAAACTTTGAGAGGAAAAGGGTAAGTTTATTTCTTAATGCACTGAGGTTGAGCCTGGCAGATGTGTGGGTATAAGGAAGTTGATGAGATTGTCTGCTGCTGAAATAATGTATGGATTAGGGTCACTGGAATCGATACCACACTCTTAATGAGACTGGAGAAATTTACCAAGTATTGGTTCTTGGGAACAGAAGCATTATCCCATCATGGTGGCATATTTAAATTCATCCTTTTGCTATACAAATCTTATTCTTTCAGGGTTTTCTTTGCAAACTGGAATGCCGCATGAAGATCTTAGAGTTAAGGGAATATTTTTCAAATTTTAATGTGCCTATGTATAACTTGGAGATTATACATCTGAAACTATACATATTATATCAATGAAACTATGAGCCATGCCGTGTAGGGCCACCCAAGATGGATGGGTCATGAGGAGAGTTCTGACAAACTGGACAAGGGAATGGCAAACCACTTCAGTATCCTTCCCTTGAGAACCCATGAATAATATGAAAAGGCAAAATGATAGGACCCTGGAAGACAAACTCCCCAGGTCGGCAGGTGCCCAATATGCTACTGGAGGTCAGTGGAGAACTAACTCCAGAAAGACTGAAGAGATGGAACCAGAGCAAAAACAATACCCAGTTGTGGACATGACTGGTGATGGAAGTAAAGTCCAATGCTGTAAGGAGCAATATTGCACAGGAACCTGGGATGTCAGGTCCATGAATCAAGGCCAATTGGAAGTGGTAAAACAGGAGATGGAAAGAGTGAATGTTGACATTTTAGGAATAAGCGAACTAAAATGGACTGGAATGGGTGAATTTAACTCAGATGACCATTATATCTACTACTGTGGGCAAGAATCCCTTAGAAGAAATGGATGCCATCATAGTCAACAAAACAGTCCAAAATGCAGTACTTGGATGCAATCTCAAAAACAAAAGTGATCTCTGTTCATTTCCGAGGCAAACCATTCAATATCACAGTAATCCAAGTTTATGCTCCAACCAGTAATACTGAAGAAGCTGAAGTTGAATGGTTCTATGAAGACCTACAAGACCTTCTAGAACTAACACCCAAAAAAGATGTCCTTTTCATTATAGGGGACTGGAATACAAAAGTAGGAAGTCAAGAAATACCTGGAGTAACAGGCAAATTTGGCCATGGAGTATGGAATGAAGAAGGGCAAAGGCTAATAGAGTTTTGCCAAGAGAACACACTGGTCATAGCAAACACCCTCTTCCAACAACACAAGACAAGACTCTACACATAGACATCATCAGATGGTCAATACCAAAATCAGATTGCTTATATTCTCTGCACCCAAAGATGGAGCTCTATACGGTCAACCAAAAGACCGGGAGCTGACTCAGGTCATGAACTGCTTATTGCCAGATTAAGGCTTAAATTGAAGGAAGTAGGGAAAACCACTAGACCATTCAGGAATGATGTAAATCAAATCCCTCATGACTACACAGTGGAGGTGACAAATAGATTCAAAGGATTAGATCTGATAGACAGAGTGCCTGAAGAACTAGGGATGGAAGTTCATGACATTGTACAGGAGACAGGGATCAAGATTATCCCCAAGAAAAAGAAATGCAAAAAGGGAAAATGGTTGTCTGAGGAGGCCTTACAAATAGCTGCAACAAGATGAAAAGCGAAAAGCAAAGGAGACAAGGAAAAATATACGCATTTGAATGCAGAATTCCAAAGAATAGCAAAGAGAGACGCGAAAGCTTTCCTCAGTAATCTCTTCAAGAAAATTAGAGATACCAAGGGAAAATTGCATGCAAAGATGGGCACAATAAAGGACAGAAATGGTAGGGACCTAACAGAAGCAGAAGATATTAAGAAGAGGTGGCAAGAATACACAGGAGAACTGTACAAAAAAGATCTTCACGACCCAGATAATCACAGTGGTGTGATCACTCATCTTGAGCCAGACATCCTGGAATGTGAAGTCAAGTGGGCCTTAGGAAGCATCACTACAAACAAAGGTAGTGGAGGTGATAGAAATCCAGTTGAGCTATTTCAAACCCTAAAACACGATGCTGTGAAAATGCTGCACTCAATATGCCAGCAAATTTGGCAAACTCAGCAGTGGCCACAGGACTGGAAAAGATCAGTTTTCATTCTAATCCCAAAGAAAGGCAATACCAAAGAAGACTCAAACTACCTCACAATTGCATTCATCTCAGTTCAGTTCAGTTCATTTCAGTCACTCAGTTATGTCCGACTCTTTGCAACCCCATGAATTGCAGCACGCCAGGCCTCCCTGTCCATCACCATCTCCTGGAGTTCACACAAACTCCCGTCCATCAAGTCAATGATGCCATCCAGCCATCTCGTCCTCTGTCGTCCCCTTCTCCTCCTGCCCCCAATCCCTCCCAGTATCAGGGTCTTTTCCAATGAGTCCACTCTTCACATGAGGTGGCCAAACTATTGGAGTTTCAGCTTTAGCATCATTCCTTCCAAAGAACACCCAGGACTGATCTTTAAAGGAATGGTTGGATCTCCTGGCATTCCAAGGTACTCTCAAGAGTCTTCTCCAACACCTCAGTTCAAAAGCATCAATTCTTCAGTGCTCAGCTTTCTTCGCAGTCCAACTCTCACATCCATATATGACCACTGGAAAAACCACAGCCTTGTCTAGATGGACTTTTGCTGGCAAAGTAATGTCTCTGCTTTTGAATATGCTATCTCAGTTGGTCATAACTTTTCTTCCAAGGAGCAAGCATCTTTTAATTTCATGGCTGCAATCACCATCTACAGTGATTTTGGAGCCCCAGAAAATAAAGTCTAACACTGTTTCCACTGTTTCCTCATCTATTTGCCATGAAGTGATGGGACCAGATGACATAATCTTAGTTTTCTGAATGTTGAGCTTTAAGCCAACTTTTCCCTCTCCTCTTTCACTTTCATCAAGAGGCTTTTTAGTTCTTTAATTTCTGCCATAATGGTGGTGTCATCTG
Source organism: Capra hircus (assembly GCF_001704415.2). Lineage (NCBI taxonomy): Eukaryota > Metazoa > Chordata > Mammalia > Artiodactyla > Bovidae > Capra > Capra hircus. The sequence goes on from NC_030813.1 coordinate 5,161,790, forward strand.
CTATCTGAAGCTATTAATTCTCCTGGCAATCTTGATTCCAGCTTGTGCTTCTTCCAGCCCAGAGTTTCTCATGATGTACTCTGCATAAAAGTTAAATAAGCAGGGTGACAATATACAGCCTTGATGTACTCCTTTTCCTATTTGGAACCAGTCTGTTGTTCCATGTCCAGTTCTAACTGTTGCTTCCTGACCTACATACAGGTTTCTCAAGAGGCAGGTCAGGTGGTCTGATATTGCCATCTATTTCAGAATTTTCCACAGTTTGTTGTGATCCACACAGTCAAAGGCTTTGGCATAGTCAATAAAGCAGAAATAGATGTTTTCTGGAACTCTCTTGCTTTTTTCATGATTAAGCATATGTTGGGATTTGATCTCTGGTTCCTCAGGCTTTTCTGAAACCAGCTTGAACATCTGGAAGTTCACGATTCATGTATTGCTGAAGCCTGGCTTGGAGAATTTTGAGCATTACTTTACTAGCATGTGAGATGAGTGCAATTGTGCAGTAGTTTGAGCACTCTTTGGCATTGCCTTTCTTTGGGATTGGAATGAAAACTGACCTTTTCCAGTCCTGTGGCCACTGCTGAGTTTTCCAAATGTGCTGGCATATTGAGTGCAGCACTTTCACAGCATCATCTTTCAGGATTTGAAATAACTCTACTGGAATTCCATCACCTCCACTAGCTTTGTTCGTAGTGATGCTTTCTAAGGCCCACTTGACTTCATATTCCAGGATGTCTGGCTCTGGGTGAGTGATCACACCATTATGATTTTATGGGTCGTGAAGATCTTTTTGTACAGTTCTTTTGTGTGTTCTTGCCACCCCTTCTTAATATCTTCTGCTTCTGTTAGGTCCATACCATTTCTGTCCTTTATTGAGCCCATCTTTGCATAAAATGTTCCCTTGGTATCTCTAATTTTCTTGAAGTACTCTCTAGTCTTTCCCATTCTGTTGTTTTCCTTTATTTCTTTGCACTGATCGCTGAAGAAGGCTTTCTTATCTCTCCTTGCTATTCTTTGGAACTCTGCATTCAGATGCTTATATTTCCTTTTCTCCTTTGCTTTTCACTTCTCTTCTTTTCATAGCTATTTTTAAGGCCTCCCAGAGAGCCATTTTGATTTTTTGCATTTCTTTTCCATGGGGATGGTCTTGATCCCTGTCTCCTGTACAATGTCATGAACCTCATTCCATAGTTCATCAGGCACTCTATCTATCAGATCTAGGCCCTTAAATCTATTTCTCACTTCCGCTGTATAATCATAAGGGATTTGATTTAGGTCATACCTGAATGGTATAGTGGTTTTCCCTACTTTCTTCAATTTAAGTCTGAATTTGGCAATAAGGAGTTCATGATCTGAGCCACAGTCAGCTCCCGGTCTTGTTTTTGCTGATAGAGCTTCTCCATCTTTGACTGCAAAGAATATAATCAATCTGATTTTGGTGTTGACCATCTGGTGATGTCCATGTGTAGAGTCTTCTCTTGTGTTGTTGGAAGAGGGTGTTTGCTATGACCAGTGTGTTCTCTTGGCAAAACTCTATTAGTCTTTGCCCTGCTTCATTCTGTACTCCATGGCCAAATTTGCCTGTTACTCCAGGTGTTTCTTGACTTCCTACTTTTGCATTCTAGTCCCCTATAATGAAAAGGATGTCTTTTTGGGTGTTAGTTCTAAAAGGTCCTGTAGGTCTTCATAGAAACATTCAATTTCAGCTCCTTCAGCGTTACTGGTTGGGGCATAGACTTGGATTACCATGATATTGAATGGTTTGCCTTGAAAACAATCAGAGATCATTCTGTTGTTTTTGAGATTGCGTCCAAATACTGCATTTCGGACTCTTTTGTTGACCATGGTTGCTACTCCGTTTCTTCTATGGGATTTCTGCCCTCAGTAGTAGATATAATGGTCATCTGAGTTAAATTCACCCATTCCAGTCCCTTTTAGTTCGCTGATTCCTAGAATGTTGACTCCTGTTTGACCACTTCCAATTTGCCTTGATTCATGGACCTGACATTCCAGGTTCCTATGCAATATTGCTCTTTACAGCATCGGACCTTGCTTCTATCACCAGTCACATCCACAACTGGGTATTTGTTTTGCTTTAGGTCCATCCCTTCATTCTTTCTGGAGTTTATTTCTCAGTGATCTCCAGTAGCATATTGGGCACCTACCGACCCAGAGTTCCTCTCTCAGTAGTCTATCATTTTGCCTTTTCATACTGTTCATGGGGTTCTCAAGGCAAGAATACTGAAGTGGTTTGCCATTCCCTTCTCCAGTGGACCACATTCTGTCAGACCTCTCCACCATGACCCGCCCATCTTGGGTGGCCCCACAAGGCATGGCTTAGTTTCATTGAGTTAGACGAGGCTGTGGTACTTGTGATCAGATTGGCTAGTTTTCTGTGATTATGGTCTCAGTGTGTCTGCCCTTTTATGCCCTCTCGCAATACCTACCGTCTTGCTTGGGTTCTCTTAGAAAAAGCAAGAGTTCCAGAAAAACAACTACTTCTGCTTTATTGACTATGCTACAGCCTTTGACTGTGTGTATCACAACAAACTATGGGAAATTCTTAAGGAGATGGGAATACTATACCACCTGACCTTCCTCTTGAGAAACCTGTATGTAGGTCAGGAAGCAACAGTTACAACTGGACATGGAACAACAGACTGGTTCCAAATAGGAAAATGAGCACGTCTGGGCTGTATATTGTCACCCTGCTTATTTAGCTTCTATGCAGAGTACATCATGAGAAACGCTGGACTTGATGAAGCACAAGCTGGAATCAAGATTGCCAGGAGAAATATCAATAACCTCAGATATGCAGATGACACCACCCTTATGGCAGAAAGTGAAGAGGAACTAAAAAGCCTCTTGATGAGAGTGAAAGAGGAGAGTGAAAAAGTTGGCTTAAACTTCAACATTCATAAAATGAAGATCATGGCATCTGGTCCCATCACTTCATGGCAAATAGATGGGAAAACAATGGAAACAGTGACAGACTTTATCTTTTTGGGTTCCAAAATCACTGCAGATGGTGACTGCAGCCATGAAATTAGAAGATGCTTACTCCTTGGAAGAAAAGTTATGACCAACCTAGACAGCATATTATGAAGCAGAGGCATTACTTTGCCAACAGGTGTCTGTCTAGTCAAGGCTATGGTTTTTCCAGTAGTCCTGTACGGATGTGAGATTTGGACTATAAATAGCATTGAAGAATTGATGAGCATTCTGAGCTCATTCTGAGCATTGAAGAATTGATGATTTTGAACTTTGGTGTTAGAGAATACTCTTGAGAGTCCCTTGAACTGCAGGAGATCCAACCTGTCTATCCTAAAGGAAATCAGTCCTGAATATTCATTGGAAGGACCGATGCTGAAATTGAAACTCTAATACTTTGGCTACTAATTTGAAAAGACCCTGATGCTGGAAAAGATGGAAGGCTGGAGGAGAAGGTGACGACAGAGGATGAGATGGTTGGATGGCATCACTGACTCAATGGACATGAGTTTGAGTAAACTCTGGGAGTTGGTGACAGATGGGGAAACCTGGCGTGCTGCAGTTTATGGGGGTCTCAAAGAGTCAGACATAACTGAGCAACTAAACTGAACTGAATGTATAACCTGGAGATCTTCCGGAAAAACTGCAGGTTCCTATTCTTTTAGTCTGGATTGGGATTAAATTCTGCATTTTCAGTGAGTTTCCAGAATATAGTGATAATGCTGGTCTATAGACCAGTCTTTGAATAGTATTCTTACAACCAGAATTCTTAGGTCATGATGTTTCTAATTAAGTGACATTTACTCTTGTCCATAATAGGCAGTAGCTAAGTCTTGAAGGAACTACATAAATAAAAAGCCTCTTTTAAAGTCTCCTGTATTTTAATAATATCCAGATTATACATTCCCACATTAAGATGAGCAAAGAAATAAATCCTTAGCAGTCTTGACCTTTGCTCCCCGTCTAAAAGCCAAAAGTAAAGAACATGAATTCTCCTAGACAGGCCAAGGTGTATGTGTCCACATGTGTTAGGTGCCTCTGACCTAACAGCTGTCACTAAGTACACCCAGTGCTCAAGAAACAGCAAGGTAAGCTGCTGAACAGTCCACAAGGCAAAAGTCAGGAGCAGATACAGAAATTCATGTAGAGTGATTTCTGCCACTGGAACTAAACTGGCTGTGTATTCCTCTTCTCTAATCAGAAGCAGCTTCCCTTCCAGCTGTGCCGGATACTCTGTTTATTCACTTTGTATTTTAGTAGCAAGTGTCCTTTAGTGAAAACTTCATTTCCCAGCATATCTTCAGGGATCCCCATTAGACTGGTAACAGATCATCACCAGCTGTTGGCCATTATTTCCACTATGTAACTGCCTGATCTAAGGGATGTGTCATCTTTCACCAGCAGAGGAACACCTTGAACGAACTCGGTCAGTCTCAAGAGGAGCTGGAAGAATTGCAGCTGGCTGTAGACAATCAATATTAAAACAGCCCGCGGGCTTCACTTCTAGGTGTAGTTTTTTATTTTTTACAAGATGGGGAAGATAAGTTTTCCCCCACATTTTTGTTTTTAGGAATCTGAAACAGGTTTGAGAATAATAACAACAAAGAAAACCAATGCCATTATTTCTGAAAGATTTAACACCACCCTCATTTATTGGTTTTCCACTTTAACCATATCAAGTTCTTAAGGGATATATTTATTGCTTCCGTACAGTTATGATTAGTGTAAATTCACAAAGCAAAAATATAATCATGTTGTAAACATAGAACATGAGCTGTTAAACTAGCAAAAGTCTGCTTGGAGGCATAGACATTAAGGGTAACGTTTGGAACGTGACTGCAGATTAAATAGATATTTTATATAACATCTAAATAACTGTACTTGAACCGTTAATTCATATCCACTCACTTAAAGTGTATTCACTGAGTGTCCAGCAGTAAGTCTGTTTCAGGTATGGAAGATATTCTTTGCATAGAGAAAAATGGTGGAATATCTGCCTTTATGTTTTATGCAGCTTTATGTTTTAACTGTTGGAGACAGACAAGCTATCAAGTAAAATGTGTTCTATGCTGGTGGTCCTGTACACTTATTTTAAATAAAGTGAATTGTATTTCTGGACAGTCACCTGTATCCAAATTTTAGAGTTATTTGAGAAAAATTTCAAAGGCATTATTTAGGATAATTTTAGATGATGGTGATAGTATATTGATTTTTGGTTAAAGAATGGGAAGGAATAGAATTATTATTCCCTAGAATAATATTAATGTAGTATAAGGTATATACAGTATGTTGAGGAGATGTCCAAGGTACTGAGCTCATGGCAATTTCCATATGAGGCAGCCTTCAGAAGCTCCTTGTCAAACGGTGAGACTGCCTACGTTACTCAGCTTCATCCTCTTTCTGGGGTAGAAGCTTCTAGAAACATTACCCAAAACTTTATTTTTTAATTTATAAACTTACAAAAGCTCTTAATGAGCAATATTTTTTTCTTTATATCTTGGTCATTGAAAATGGGATAATGTATTATTCTCTAAAAAGTTCTGCTTTCTGAAATTAAATTTCAACTTAAAGTAAGAAGACATTCAGAGTGAAATAAATCTAGGTTCAAATTCTGACTATGTTGTTTCTGCCGCATAGTAAATATTTTATATTATGGTACATAATTTTGGAATCTTTAATTCACCTAAAGTGTTTGGCCTCATTTGATTATAACTATATAAGATTACAGGGCTTCCCTGGTGGCTCAGAGGATAGAGCATCTGCCTGCAATGCAGGAGACCAGGGTTCGATCCCTGGGTTGGGAAGATCCCCTGGAGAAGGAAATGGCAACCTACTCTGCTACTCTTGGCTAGAAAATCCCATGGATGAAGGAGCCTGGTAGGCTGCAGTCCAGGGGGTTGCAAAGAGTTGGACACAACTGAGTGACTTCACTTTCACTTTCACTTCATATAAGATTAACACAGTGAAACTTATAACAATTTTCCATCAAAAATCCAGAACTGTCACTTACAAAGTAGTACTATTGATAACTTTGTAGGCATTTTTTTCAGTCAAGTTCTATATTTCCAAATTAGCTCTGTTATTAAAAGTAAAAGCTCTTCTAGGGCAAGAGTATAACATAAAAAGAGCTTCTGTACTATGACCAAAATGTCTAATTTCAACTCAAGAAAAGCACTGGCATTTCTCATTAGAAGTATTTTTATTTTATGTTGTACAACTTCTCAATGGTAGGACACATAAAAATACAGCTGAAACTTTTACTCAAGCTTATAACTCATGCAAAAAAAATCTTGTTTGGAAAACCAATAAAATGTATTTCCTCTCCCATTTTTGTAATTTAGCTCTATTTGATTAGTTGAAGATACATGTGGAATAAGAATAAATTTGGAAAAGCAGGATTTTAAATGTTTTTCTCTGTCTTTAAATAATAAAGCTTTAGGCAGTATTACCAACAAGAACCAGGAAAACATTTGTTGTAGCACAGTTTGTGATATACAGGGGGTGACCACAGGAAAGTAGAGGAAGTGAATGTTCCCAAGGCAGAAATTTCACTTGCACTTAGAGAAGGAACCTGCTGTGAACTGTCTGCTGATGGGAGAGGAGAAAAGGGCTTGGAAAATCAAGACCTACTTATTTAGTGTTTTGAACACCCCATTTCTTCAAAGTGAGGGGGTTTCAATACAATAATAGTAGGTCAACACTGCTTTTACAGACTTTACATTTAAATAATTGAAACTCAAGAAAACATTTATATAAATGACTTTTAACTCCCCCAATTTAAAATTCAACTTAATTTATTTTTATTAGCTGGAATCCTGGCTAGTTTCCACTTCCCGAGCCTTGGTTTTCTAAGTTTATTTTTAAGACTAATTATCCTCACCTACATAAACTTCCTGGTTTTCAGAATATTTAATTGGCCGGTCAATTGTCTCTGCTCTCCAGATGACAGTTACCTATCATGCATCTTCAAAGCGATCCAAAATTCAGACCAGATGACATCTACTCAAGGGTACAGGAGGAACTGAGACATTAAATTGTGGCAGTACTAGCCAACATGTGTGGCGGTTGTGTATTGTCATCATGACAATACACTCTGTTGGGAGAGTTCCAGAAATGGCATAAGGAATTCTGCACTGAGCAGGTGGCAGAAGGGCACCCGAGGTAGGTTACATGACTATGACTTACTCTGGAAGTTGAATAACTTGGCATAACTTGGATATGCAGTAATTCTTGGCAAATAAGAAGATTATTTATATTTATGTTCTCATTATTTAGAAGTTGATCTGGAACTTCACAAAGAAATTGCATTTAAAGAGTAATTAACTGTCATACAAGATTTGCCTTTTTTAAATCACAAATTCAGAGTTTCAGGATAATTTTTGCCTTTTCTATATAAAGGGAAATAATAGTAATTTTATAACTTAAAGGAAAGGATAAATTCTTCAGTGTATGTCTTTCTGAAAATAAAATGATTGGTAGGAGATATTCCTATACCTTCAATCCGAATCATCTGAATAAAAGAAAATCTCACATCCCTTTAGATTTCACAGGCTCAAGGAAATGTGAAATATTTGACATTTTCACCTTAGTGTTTTCACACCTAAAAGAGACACCTTTCAAGGGTAAATAACAAATTTTCTTTCACTGTTGAAAGCTCGTTTGCAACTCAAAGGGCAAATAAGGCAAAATGTTCTAGAATTTTCTGAAATGCTATACAACTCACACGCAGTAATTCCTCATCAACCGACCATGTCTGCACATTGCCCCAAGTCACAGTCTTAGTTGTTGAACTGCTGAGAATTTAGAAATTATGCCTTCTAACCAGTCTACCAGGTAGGTGAAAATCAGAAAACGTGTAAAACTTGTGCATTGACAGAGTTCAAGTCTTTCAGTTTTAGTTACACATTTAGTTGCCACTTAAGTTTTAAATGGCTAAAATTAGGCCCCTTCTTTTCATTGAAACTATGCAAAGTTTTAATTGTGCAGCAGCTACTTCATTTGCTCTGGCAGCGACCTTTTGGAAATGAAAGCCATGTTGACTTTTGCATACACACTTGTGCTAAGTAGTGCTAAGTCATTTCATTCATCTCTGACTCTTTGCGACACTATGGACTGTAGCCTGCTAAACTCCTCTGTCCATGGAATTCTCCAGACAAGAACACTGGAGTGGGCTGCCATGCCCTCCTCCAGGGGACCTTTCTGACCCAGGGATGTTATCCACGTCTCTTATGTCTCCTGCATTGGCAGGCCGGTTGGAAGTCCATATGCTAAGTCGCTTCAGTCGTGTCCAACTCTGTGCGACCCCATAGACAGCAGCCCACCAGGCTCCCTCGTCCCTGGGATTCTCCAGGCAAGAACACTGGAGTGGGCTGCCATTTCCTTCTCCAATGCATGAGAGTAAAAAGTGAAAGTGAAGTGGCTCAGTCGTGTCCGACTCTTCGCGACCCATGGACTGTAGCCCACCAGGCTCCTTCATCCATGGGATTTTCCAGGCAGGTGTACTGGAGTGGGGTGCCATTAAATTCAGAGACAAGATAGGGCTAAGATTTGTGGCCTATTCGATGCTGAAGCCAGAAAATGTGGTGCAAGAGCAAGATCCTGTGGGAGCAGAAAAGGCACTTAGGGAAGCAGTGAGAAACGGCTAGAAAATTGTCAAAGGCCTTCAACACCCAAGAAGAGAATATGTTTGAAATTCAGTCAACAAGGAATTTGAAAAACTTGGTCAGTGCCGCGTTAGGGAAAGCATTCTGGCAGCGGTGGGTAGAACAGAACGCAAAGAGGAAGACAGATGGGAATTGCGGAACCTACGCAGTGTCCACATTGGGCCCTAGTTCCTGACAGACGGGGTTTGGGACCCACGCCCAGAAAGCACGGGCTCCAACCTCCCATTTCTAACAGGACTTCCGTGCTGGTCACATCTGGTCCCACAGAGGCGCCGGCAGCCGGCACTCGGTGCTGCTCCCGGAGCTCTGAGCTCCAGCTCCGCAGACGCTGGGCCTCAGCTCCCGCGGTTCTAGCCGCGGCCAGCAGGATCCTCTTCTCAGGGGTCTGAGCGCCAACGCTGTGAACCTCTCCCTCGAGTCCTTGCCCCTGAGACTCCCAATCTCTGCTTTTCCCTTAGCCCTAAAGGAGCTTCCTCTGCAAGCAGCACTTGTGGAGGACCCCAGTGTCCTGCTGCTGCCCTTTGAGGCCTTCAGAGCGTGTTGTCAGCTGACCTCCATACTAAAACCCCCGCAGGAGCACCTAGCGTCATGTCCATGTTCCTGCTGAGCCGTGCTGATAGAATGAAGGTGAGCAGGTGGGTAACCTCTGTAGACAACATGTCAGGAGCACTGGCGCATAAAAGTTGGGGCCTGGTCAGGGAAGAGTAGTAGGTGGATGTAATTAGACCACGTAGCTAAATATGAGATGTCCTGAAAATTAAGCTGGGAAAAACTAGGGTGGATTTTAGTTAACAGTAGGTGTCTCCTTACGTACTAACAAATCTGACTTCTATAACTTGCATCATCTACCCCAATAATTTCCTCAGGAACATACTGATCTAGACTAATTTTTAACATGTGATCATCTTCAAGAGGGTTTCCCTGGTAGCTCAGGTGGTAAAGAATCTGCCTGCATTGCAGGAGACCTGGGTTTGATCCCTGGGTCAGGAAGATCCCCTGGAGAAGGGAATGGCAACCCACTCCAGTATTTTTGCCTGGAGAATCCCATGGACAGAAGGGCCTGGTGGGCTACAGTCCATGGGGTCGCAAAGAATCAGACATAACTGGGAGACTTACAAACATAAAAGTCTTTAAAATATATGAAGACTCCTGAGCATTGCCATCAGGTTAAGTGGCCTCTAAGGCATCCAGGGAGACGTGTAGGGGTTGATGCATATGGTTCAGAAAATCATGAGAGCAGCCTGAACTAGAGATATGTGGTTTGGGATTCCTTGTGTACACAGATGCCAATTGAACTTTGGGGTGTTCCTGAGGTCACCCAGAAAGATGGCAGAGAGTGAGAGAACAGGAGCATATGGCAAGACGTGAGAAGTTCCTGTGGTTTTTCAACAGAGTCCCTGTGCTTTAAGCAAGTCAGCCTGACATCTGACTCTCACATATCATTTACTGCTTCCTGGCTATATCCTGGGAATTAGTTGTCTGCTCTTTTCCGGAGACGCTGAGAGGAAAACACGGGATAGGAAACCAGGCTTGGGCTTCCGATCTGAAGTCCCGGGCTTGACCTGGGGTTGGCAAAAGCCAGCTTCTTCGTAGTCAGGATCTCTTTAACCTCTAGGGTTCTCTGCTTTCTCCCTTGCACCATGGATAATGATATTAATTACTGATAATGCGCTCATCTCAGGGCTGCTGTGTGCATTGAGTCACACAAAAAGCGGCTGGTGGTCAGCTGCTAAATGGTAATTGCTGCTTGGTTGTCACTGTGGGGAAAAGAGGAAGAGCTCACAATCAAATGGGGCAGACGGAGGCATTACGGGATGGATAATGATGCGGCGCACACAATGGAGCAATGGAGAAGGTGTGAAATTCAGAGGCAGGGAAGGAATCTTACAGTCTTCAGCTGTTGAGGCTGAATCCTGAGGAAAATATGAGTGTCTGTTGAATGGAAATGAAGTAGTATATTATCTGGAATTTAATGTCAGAGGTTTAGCAAAAGAGTTTCTTTTCTTCTCTGTGATGACCTCCTTCTAGTCTTGGTTCCAAAGTCAGCTGTTTCAGAGAGATTGCCTGAGCTTGCTGGCTTCCTTTGCACTTCCGTTTAGTCCTTTATTCTATTTGACTTGAGCACACTAACTGTGTTGCTTTCATTGTTTTACTTTTGTGGACATAACTGATAGTCACTCTTATATTTTAGTTAGTGTCCCTATTTTGTCTTTTTAAGTAGAAAGAAAACTGACTGGGACTAGTATTTAGTATTCTTTTGATGTCTATAATAGTGTTTGATACACAGTCAACCTTTCATAAATTTTTCCATTCTTTTTATCATATAAATAGCATGCAATGAAAAGATATATACAAAATAATCCTTAATTATGAATTCTTAATTCTCTATCAACTTTTCTCTCCCCTAAATCATAAAGAAGGGTACAAGCTAGGTGGGAGAGACGTGAAGACCCCTGACAACCTGACAAGAGCCGCCTCCAAAGCATGGTTGGAAGTGGCGCGTGGGTGCAGAGCACGGAGGAGACGTGCTGACATAAAGGGGGTCAGGACAGCATCAGGGATGGCTCTTTCCAGAGGTTTTGCTGTGAAGGTAGCAGAGGAATATGATGATGCTTAAGGAAACAGAGGAGGGAAAAGGGAGCTGTTTATTGCTCAAATAGCAGGAGGATCCCAAAACGCGGTTGTGTATTCATGGGGATGTGCCAGTAGGAAAGGGGAGCTCAGTGATGGAGGAGAAAGCCCCGAGGCTTCTGGCAAACACCTTTTCTCTCCTCTCTAAGACAGAAGACCACCAAACCATGCCAGCAGTTCTGTGAGTCTTCATCCTTCTGGTTTTTCTGATCAATCATTATCCCACAATTGATATACTCTATGCTGTTATAATGTTAGAATTTCTATACATAATTGTGTTCCTAAAGTAACTTGTCTACTTCTGCTTCATTGGCTACACTAAAGCCTTTGACTGTGTGGATCACAACAAAATGTGGGAAATTCTGAAAGAGATGGGAATACCAGATCACCTTACCTGCCTCCTGAGAAATCTGTATGCAGGTCAAGAAGCAACAGACCTGGACATGGAACAATGGACTGGTTCAAAACTGGGAAGGAGTATGACAAGGCTGTATATTGTCACCCTGCTTATTTTACTTCTATGCAGAGTACATCATGTGAAATGCTGGGCTGGGTGAGTCACGAGCTATAATCAAGATTGCCGGGAGAAATACCAACAACCTCAGATAGGCAGATCACACCACTCTAATGGCAGAAAGTGAAGAGGAACTAAAGAGCTTCTTGATGAAAGTGAAAGAGGAGAGTGAAAAAACTGGCTTAAAACTCAACATTCAAAAAACTAAGATCATTGCACCCAGTCCCATCACTTCATGGAAAATAGATGGGAAAAAATGGAAACAGTAACAGACTTTATTTTCCTGGGCTCCCAAATCACTGTGGATGGTGACTGTAGGAATGAATTTAAAAGACGCTTGCTCCTTAAAAGGAAAGCTGTGATAAGTCTAGACAGATGAATCACTTTGCCAACAAAGGTCCAATTAGTCAAAGCTATGGTTTTTGCAGTAGTCATATATGGATGTGAGAGTTGGACTATAAAGAAGGCTGAAGACTGAAAAATTGATGCTTTTGAACTGTGGTGCTGGAGAAGACTGTTGAGAGTCCCTTGAACAGCAAGGAGACCCAACCAGTCCATCCTAAAGGAAATCAACCCTGAATATTCATTGGAAGGAATGATGCTGAAGCTCCAGCCACCTGATACAAAGAGCTGACTCACTGTAGAAGACCCTGATTCTGGGGAAGATCGAAGGCAAAAGGAGAATGGGGCCTCAGAGGATGAGATGGCAAGACAGCATCACAAATTCAATGGACATGAATTTGAGCAAAATCCAGGAGATAGTGGAGGACAGAGGAGCCTGGCGTGCTGCAGTCCATGGGGTCACAACTTAGCAACTGAACTACAACAGCAAAAACTGACCATGAAGTAACCTGTAGTAGAATGCTGCTGCTGCTGCTGCTGCTGCGTCGCTTCAGTCGTGTCCGACTCTGTGCGACCCCATAGACGGCAGCCCACCAGGCTCCACCGTCCCTGGGATTCTCCAGGCAAGAACACTGGAGTGGGTTGCCATTTCCTTCTCCAATGCATGAAAGTGAAAAGTGAAAGTGAAGTCACTCAGTCATGTCCGACTTAGCGACACCATGGACTGCAGCCCACCAGGCTCCTCCGTCCATGGGATTCTCCAGGCAAGAGCACTGGAGTGGGTGCCATTGCCTTCTCGGGTAGTAGAATGCTACTCTGGTTTTATATTGGTGGCTGCATCTATCGCATCTCAATAAGTTTCTACTCAATGAAATCTCTCGGAAACATATAAAACATGACAGACCTTTCAGAATAGCTGGCTCAGGAAATTTAAATCTAGGGGACAATATTTTCAGTGATAACTCAGGCAGTGAAGGAGAGTTGTGTGATCTAGTCATGTCTGCAGGAATCACTGGATGGGCTTTCATCTCATCACTCATGACATGAAGTGGACATTGTACCCATTACTACCCAGCGTGGCATTATCTGTGGAAAGGGGCAAGTCCCTTGACTTTAGGGTAAGTTAAGACGTGCATTTATCTGCTCACCCATGGAAGGGCAGCCTGGGTGTCACGTCTCCCACTCGACTAAAAGTCAGTGTTGTGTCTGCAAATTTTTCTGTCTAGGCAACTCCAACTCTTTTATCACCTTACATAGCAAGAGACTGAGAACTCAGTGGATACATCTGAGACACCAAACAGGATCTGCTTGACTCCTGAGAGAGGGAGGGGAGTTTATTTGTCTGATCCCTTGACCTCCCTCTGTTCTGCTTTGGAAACTCTGATTGGTGCAGGGTGTTCTCCAAACCATACTCACCTTCGCCCCCGAATGTGCTTCACAAAAGACTGGTGCAAAGCAACTCTATTGAAAATGTTCTCACATGATCAGTGGTTTCAATTTGGAATCTGGGGCTGGTTTATAGAAGAGATGAGAAGGAAAATTTTCCTGTCCTGGGGATTTTGTATGTTTTTTCTGTCTCTTAGATTTTTCCCCTTAAAATATGCTTGTGAAAAGCAGATGTTCAGGAAAGCTAAAAATCTTGGAAATATTAATCATTGCCTGGTAACTCAATACCTCGGGGTAGACACTATCTGCCATAGCAAAATAGATCTTTTTTCCCCCCCTAAGCCTACCAAGGAATTGTAACTTTTGAACTGGTGCAAAATATAACCTCTGAACTTAGTCTACACTCAAATCCATTTATTGTTTGAAGAAATCATGCAGTGCCAATTAGAGGGTTTTTTATCTTTCATAAATTGACTGCATATTTATTTTGCTGATAAGACATAGTCAGATAAAGCATCCAAAATTAAACCTTTGCCCTAAATATCACAAATGAATACAAAGACCTCCTTAAAAACTTACTGAGATCCCAACTTTGCCTCTAATAATATTGTCCAGTGTCCAGCATTTGACAACATACAGCAAAAAGTAACTAACTGCTGTTTTGGCACAGCAAATGCCTAGAATACCAATTATAACCCACTGTTGTGAGCCTCATTCAGAGAGCTACACACATTCAAAGTTTCTCACCTAAACTTGGGAGTGTTTGTTTAAATTATTCTTCTAGAAACAAAACGTATTGAAACCAACTTTATTTTCTGGCATTTGTCTGTGTAAGGCATGTGATTCAATACCCTGGTATTATATTAGAGAAATAAATTTGGAGCAAATATTTTGTTACAGCAGAGGCTGATATTCACAACTGGTTTCTGGAATACCAGGTAAATCATCAGTCACGGTATATTAACAGGTTTTTCTTATGTTTTCTCTGAAGTAAAAAGAGGCCCTTTGTCTGGGATGTCATTAATATTATAATGATATAGTGTTGCTGATAATTTATACTGGGGAAATATAGTATCTGCCTTTACATTCACCAGAGTAATAAATAAGCAAACTCCCAGCTTACATACAATCTTTCTTCAGTTTGTATCTTTCTGAAAATTGCTTTAGAAGTTAATTAGAACTGCACAAAGTATGGCCAGCATACCAACCCCTAAGAATAGCACACAGCTGGGAAATACTTTATCAAGAGCAGAATGTTAACTTCACTGGCTAGACTTGGCCATTGTGCTCCTGAGGCTGCAACTCAAGTCTTCTTTGAGTAACCCAGACTCCTCCCCTTGCCTCCACCACGTTTCCTCTGAAGTCTGTACATTGAGCATTGTGGCTGTACACAAGTGCATGTGTATTTGAGAGGTGTGTCTGGTTTTTAATTTTAGCAGTATTACATAATGCATAACAACCAACAAGACCTACAAGAACTTTTAGAAGTAATGCCCCCAAAAGATGTCCTTTTCATTATAGGGGACTGGAATACAAAAGTAGGAAGTCAAGAAACACCTGGAGTAACAGGCAAATTTGGCCTTGGAATGTGGAATGAAGCAGGGCGAAGACTAACAGAGTTTTGCCAGGAAAATGCACTGGTCACAGCAAATACCCTCTTCAAACACAAGAGAAGACTTCACATGGACATCACCAGATAGTCAACACTGAAATCAGATTGATTATATTCTTTGCAGCAAAGATGGAGAAGCTCTATATAGTCAACAAAAACAAGACCAGGAGCTGACTGTGGCTCAGATCATGAACTCCTTATGGCAAATTCAGACTTAAATTGAAGAAAGTAGGGAAAACCACTAGACCATTCAGGTATGGCCTAAATCAAATCCCTTATGATTATACAGTGGAAGTGAGAAATAGATATAAGGGACTAGATCTGATAGACAGAGTGCCTGACATTAACTATGGATAGAGGTTCGTGACATTGTACAGGAGACAGGGATCAAGACCATCCCCATGGAAAAGAAATGCACAAAAGCAAAATGGCTGTCTGGGGAGGCCTTACAAATAGCTGTGAAAAGAAGAGAGGCAAAAAACAAAGGAGAAAAGGAAAGATATAAGCATCTGAATGCAGAGTTCCAAAGAATAGCAAGGAGAGATAAGAAAGCCTTCTTCAGCGATCAATGCAAAGAAATAGAGGAAAAGAACAGAATGGGAAAGACTAGAGATTTATTCAAGAAAATTAGAGATACCAAGGGAACATTTTATGCAAAGATGGGCTCAATAAAGGACAGAAATGGTATGGACCTAACAGAAGCAGAAGATACAAAGAAGAGGTGGCAAGAATACACAGGAGAACTGTATAAAAAAGATCTTCACGACCCAGATAATCATGATGGTGTGATCACTCACCTAGAGCCAGATATCCTGGAATGTGAAGTCAAGTGGGCCTTAGAAAGCATCACTACGAACAAAGCTAGTGGAGGTGATGGAATTCCAGTTGAGCTGTTTCAAATCCTGAAAGATGATTCTGTGAAAGTACTGCACTCAATATGCCAGCAAATTTGGAAAATTCAGCAGTGGCCACAGGACTGGAAAAGGTCAGTTTAGTTTTCATTCCAATCCCAAAGAAAGGCAATGCAAAAGAATGCTCAAACTACTGCCCAATTGCACTCATCTCACATGCTAGTAAAGTAATGCTCAAAATTCTCCAAGTTGGGCTTCAGCAATACATGAACCGTGAACTTCCAGATGTTCAAGCTGGTTTTAGAAAAGGCAGAGGAACCAGAGACCAAATTGCCAACATCTGCTGGATCATCGAAAAAGCAAGAGAGTTCCAGAAAAACATCCATTTTCTGCTTTATTGACTATGCTAAAGCCATTGACCATATGGATCGCAACAAACTGTGGAAAATTCTAAAAGAGATGGGAATACCAGACCACCTGACCTGCCTCTTGAGAAACCTATATGCAGGTCAGGAAGCAACAGTTAGAACTGGACATGGAATAACAGACTGGTTCCAAATAGGAAAAGGAGTATGTCAAGGCTGTATATTGTCACCCTGCTTATTTAACTTATATGCAGGCTACATCATGAGAAACGCTGGCTAGAAGAAGCACAAGCTGGAATCAAGATTGCCAGGAGAAATATCAATAACCTCAGATATGCATATGACACCACCCTTAAGGGAGAAAGTGAAGAGGAACTAAAAAGCCTCTTAATGAAAGTTAAAGTGGAGAGCGAAAAAGTTGGCTTAAAGCTCAACATTCAGAAAACAAAGATCGTGGCATCTGGTCCATCACTTCATGGGAAATAGATGGGGAAACAGTGGAAACAGTGTCAGACTTTATTTTGGGGGCTCCAAAATCACTGTAGATGGTGACTGCAGCCATGAATTTAAAAGACGCTTACTCCTTGGAAGGAAAGTTATGACCAACCTAGATAGCATATTCAAAAGCAGAGACTACTTTGCCAACAAAGGTCCGTCTAGTCAAGGCTATGGTTTTTCCAGTGGTCATGTATGGATGTGAGAGTTGGACTGTGAAGAAAGCTGAGCACCAAAGAATTGATTTTGAACTGTGTTGTTGGAGAAGACTCTTGAGAGTCCCTTGGACTGCAAGGAGATCCAACCAGTCCATTCTGAAGGAGATCAACTCTGGGATTTCTTTGGACGGAATGATGCTAAAGCTGAAACTCCAGTACTTTGGCCACCTCATGGAAAGAACTGACTCATTGGAAAAGACTTTGATGCTGGGAGGGATTGGGGGCAGGAGGTGAAGGGGATGACAGAGGATGAGATGGCTGGATGGCATCGCTAACTCGATGGACGTGAGTCGGAGTGAACTCTGGGAGTTGGTGATGGACAGGGAGGCCTGGCGTGCCACGATTCATTGGGTCACAGAGTCGGACACGACTGAGCGACTGAACTGACTGACTGACTAACAACCAGCAGAATGTCTCCTCCCAGAACGTGCTCAGTCCATGACCTACCACTTGATTTTACTTATTGGCAAAAACTATTATCCTGTAGAGAATGTCCTTTTTAGCCAAAATCATCCTATAGTGAATCATCAACACACAGTTTCAAGCTACACTACAATGGTCCTTTTGGATGCTTTCCTATGCCACAGAGAAATGAGGGCCATGTGTATTCCATGCTATAGGCTGTTGAGTATTTGAGGGGTGTGGGTGGCAGGGGATAGGAGGGACTGTAACCAGTGGAAAGAGGGCCAGAAAGAGTTACAGCGGCAAGAAAGGAGTGTCTTATATGGGTCTTATTCACAGAATAATCAATTTCAACCATTTTCCAAGCATCCACCTTTTGAGATATTCCTTAGATCAAAGCAAATACACACATATACAAATTTTTTTGCATAACATTTCTAACAGTTGCTGCTGCTGCTAAGTCACTTCAGTTGTGTCTGACTCTGTGTGACCCCATAGATGGCAGCCCACCAGGCTCCTCCGTCCCTGGGATTCTCCAGGCAAGAACACTGGAGTGGGTTGCCATTTCCTTCTCCAATGCATGAAAGTGAAAAGTGAAAGTGAAGTCGCTCAGTCGTGTCCAACTCTTAGCGACCCCATGGACTGCAGCCTACCAGGCTCCTTCATCCATGGGATTTTCCAGGCAAGAATACTGGAGTGGGTTGCCATTGCCTTCTCTGTTGCTAGGTCTCTTGAAATCTCAGGTTAAGAATTCCCACTGGGACCAATGAGGTTTCAGAGCACAAAAATGTTGCTGCTCATTATATTATTATTATTATTATTAGCTGTCTATTGCTCATTATATTAAACTGGTGGGAATCTCTAAGGAAGAATAAATTTGTATGAGTGTGTGCTCAGCTGTGTCTAACTCTTTTCAACCCCATGGACTGTAGCCCACCAGGCTCTTCTGTCCGTGGGATTCTCCAGGCAAGAACACTGGAGTGGGTTGCCATTCCCTACTCCAGGGGATCTTTCTGACCTAGGATCTAACCCTCGTTTCCTGCAGCTCCTGCAGTGCAGTCCGATTCTTACCACTGAGCCACCTGGGAAGCTCTCCAAGAAAGAAAGGAGGATAGGAAGATAATAATGAGAGGAAGAAGCAAAAGGGTTCATGTAAAACAAACAAAAAAACCAATGGGATTGAAGCAAGAAGTGATGGCAAGATTTAGTGAGAAATAAAGCTGCAGAGCAATATCTAGATGACTTATTATCTCATGGGATGTTAAACTGTTGGGAAATTTGTTCAGCAGATCCAGGGTGTTTTCAGAACTTGCTCTAAAAAATATGAGAGGTGTTGAGGGTTCTCAGCAAAACCTTGGAAGGCTCTCCAGGATGCTGGAGTTGCTGACATCAGAATCAGAAGTGCTGTGGTCTCTCTGGATAAGACAGAGTCTATTCAGTTTGTAAAGAGAGATGTTATATCACCTTAGCTTTGACATTTATTCAATGACTGAAAGTGGGGGACTGGAGTTCAGATCACAGGGAAGCCTTGTTTGACCACAGATGAAATCAAATAGTTTCAAGTGTGCTTTGTTCACTGTAAAGGGACACACGGTGGGCAGAGCACGGGGCTCTCACTTGAACTGAGGGCAGGACATTATTTGAAGAGTGTACCTATGCCCTGATGCTGATTTCGTGACACCAGAATTAAGGCCTAGCTCTGAATTTACCGGCTCAGAGGTTAAAGCGTCTGCCTGCAATGCCGGAGACCTGGGTTGGATTCCTCGGTTGGGAAGATCCTCTGGAGAAGGAAATGGCACCCCACTCCAGTACTCTTGCCTGGAGAATCCCATGGACGGAGGAACTAGGTGGGCTACAGTCCACGGGGTTGCAGAGTCAGACACGACTGAGCAGCTTCACTTTCACTAACCTTGTGAATCTGAGTAACTTATCTTACATCTCTGGATTTCTTTTCCTTGTTGAAAAAGGGCCCTAGGAGGCCTAAATCATCTCTAAAATTCCTTCCAAATTTGGAAATCTTTGATTATTCCACAGAATGAAAATCAACGGGAAGAAGAGCCATAATGCTTCAACAATGGTTTACTTATTTTCAAAAAGTTTTCTCTTTTATGTCTATTCTGATACTTTGGGTATATTGATTAATACTTTTAAGTTGATTAATATCAGGGCTTTCCTGGTGGCTCAATGAGTAAAGAACCTGCCTGCAATGCAGGAGACCCTGGTTGGATCCCTGGGTTGGGAAGATCCCCTGGAGAAGGGATAGGCTACCCACTCCAATATTCTTGGGCTTCCCTGGTGGCACAGCTGGTAAAGAATCCACCTGAAATGCCAGAGACCGGGGTTCAATCCCAGGGTTGGGAAGATCCCCTGAAGAAGGGAAGAGCTAGCCACTCTAGTATTCTGGCCTGGGTAATTCCACTGTATAGTCCACAGGGTCACAAAGAGTCAGACATGACTGAGCGACCAATTTCATGAAATACAAGAATCACAATTTCCCTAGGGAAATGTTGACAACTATATTTTTCTACCAGCAGCTGGAAACAAGCAATTTTAGCTAACTTTTAAAAAAGCAAACACTGCATGTATTTACTCTATTTGCTCTGTGGAAACTTTATCCCTGCCAGCTTCAGCCACAGAACATTCTATAAGAAGCAGTTGTGGTTTCCAGATGAGGGTAAGTGAATGGTGTTTTCTGAGGCTGCTTCAGGGAGCATCTGAGATATCTTGGCACGGTGAATCTGTCATGAATTCTCTGAGCCTGGCTGGCTGTCTCCTACCACAATTATTGCCTTCTTATTTTGGCAGACATGGACAACTGGGAAATTGTGTGGGATGAAAGAATTGGTTCCAATGGTCCTGGCAATGCCTCAGATCTCCTGTTGGGTTGATTCTTGCAGAATGAGGCTAAAAGTGCCACTTAAGAGGATCTGACTCTAACCTCTGCAGTAAGTAAACACCCAATCCTCATATTCATCAATGAACCTGCATAGGTAGGACATTGCTCAGGTCATGCTTTGCAAGTCTGTCAGTCCACGTGTCTTGAATAAAATGTTGTAGATAATTGTCCTGTAATATTTTAAATAGGAAGGGGTTATTTGTCTGATTACTAAAAAGCTATTTTTAATGGAGCATAGAATCTGAGGTCCTTTAATTCACTTGGTGGTTAAAATGTGAGACAAACACTCTAAGCCATATGAATTCAGACTAAAACAAGAAATGTGAGTCCATTTTATTCTCTACTGGATAGATGCCATTTAGAGTGGTGCCCAACGTGGCTTTTCTGGGTCTCTAAGCACAGAACTGGTTAACAATATCTGTTACTCAGTATGCATAGTGATTATTAACTATAGTCAGATTCAAAAAAGTATTTGTTCTCCAATGTAAAAGGTCTATAGAGTTATTTTTTAAAGGAAATACCCATATTCCTAAAATTGTTAGTTCCAGTTGTCGTATATAAAATGTGTCAATAATAAATAAACAGAATGACATTTGGAAGACAACAGGGTGAGCATAGCTTAATATATTAGACAGATTAGTGGATTTGGGATTTTGTGAAAGTGTTAGTCGCTCAGTCATGTCTGACTTTTTGTGACCCCATGGATTGTAGCCCGCCAGGTCCATGGAATTCAGGCAAGAATATTGGAGTGGGTTGCCATTCCATTCTCCAGGGGATATTCCAGACCCAGGGATGGAACCCAGGTCTCCTGTACTGCTGGAAGATTCTTTACCTTCTGAGCCACCATGGGAGCCCAATATACTAGAAAGATCACTGGATTTTATGTTAGAATTCTTGTATTCTGGCCTCACCTTTATGACCCATTATGTGTGTGATTTTACTTTAAAGGGACTCATTTTAAAATATAAATATATATCATATATTTAATAATACCCTAAAATACTTTTAAAATACATCTGAAAATGGACAGCCTACTATGGTGGGCAAAATTATAACGTGCTGCATATAATTTCCACTCCCTGGCACATAGGCCCCATATAATCCCTTCCTCTTGAGTCTTGGGGGCACCTCTGAATATGACAGAATGCTACTCTTATAATTATTGATATTTTATGTTCTATATAAAAGATGAAGGGATTGTAATGATGTAATGATGTATTGATGGGGAGAAAGGATTATGCAAATCCTAGGTGCAGACTTTGTTTTCTTTCTTTATCTAGATACTGATTACTCAGCTGTACAGTTTACTAAAATTCATAGAACTACACAACATGTACTTTCTATATGTTTATTGTGTTTCAGCGAAACATTAAAGCACTTAAATGCACATTAAAAAACTATTTCTCTTAAGATTTAAAAATTAAAATTATGTAAATAATAAAAAGTATTTAAATTTTAAAAATGTAAATTAAAAATTATTTAAAGAAAGCTTACATAAACTTGTTTTAAATTTTTATTTAAATTTTATTAAATATTTAAAAAATCATTTTAGAGTTAAACTAGATGAAAGAATTGAAAGAATTTTATACTCCATGTATTTTGCATCTAGTTCCAGATTTATTTAAATTAAAGAATAAAATGATTTGTGGAGTATTGCAAACTATTATTCAGTCACCATCTGCAACTGATATGAGTTCTCTGCTAATTGATGAGTCGTTGCAAAGCCACACTGAAACACAAAATTTAAGGACAGATGCTTGACACTACTGCAAAATGATACACTATTCAAAAATTGTATAATGAATTCTTAGACTTTAAAGACTGTTATAAGAAACAGTACATAATGATAAAGTGATCAATCCAAAAAGGAGATACAGCCATTATAATTATAATTGGACTCATAGGAGCATGCCAATATATAAGACAAATGCTAACAGCCATAAAAGGAAAAATTAACAGTAATGCAGAAATAGTGGGGGCCTTTGAAACCCTACTTTCATCAATGGACAGAGCATCCAGAGAGAAAATCAATAAGGAAACACAGGACTTAAATGGCACAGTAGACTCCCATACTTTAGCTACCTGATATGAAGAGCTGACTCACTGAAAAAGACCCTGATACTGGGAAAGACTGAGGGCAGGAGAAGGGGGTGGTAGAGGACAAGACGGTTGGATGGCATCCCCAACTCAATGGTCATGAGTTTGAGCAAACTCCAGGAGATGGTGAAGGGCAGGAAGCCTGCTGTGCTGCAGCCCATGGGGTCAGAGTTGGATACGACTGAGTGACTGAACAACAACAAAAAGACCAGATGCCCTTAACTGATGTTTGTGGAGCATTCCATCCAAAAGCAGCAGAATACACATTCTTCTCAAGACTGTATGTAACATTCTCCTGGGATGATCACATGCTAGGCCACACATCGAGATTCAGTAAATTTAAGAAAATTGAAAAACCTTTAGCCTGACTCATCAAGAAAAAGAGGGAAATAGCTCAAATCAGGAAAATTAGAAATGAAAAAGGAGAAGTTACAATGGACACCACAAAAATACAAAGGATTGTAGGAGATTACTACAATGAACTATATGCCAATAAAATGGACAACCTAGAAGAAACATACAAATTCCTAGAAGGGTACAATCTCCAAAGGCTGAACCAAGAACAAACAGAAAATATGAAGAGACCAATCATAAGTAAGGAAAATTTGAAGCTATGACTTAAAAACTCTCAGTAAACAAAAGTCCAGGACAAGATGACTTCATAGGTGAATTTTTTCATACATTTAGAGAAGAGTGAACACCTATCCTTCCGAAACTATTCAACATAATTTGAGAGGAACCCTTCTAAACTCATTATATGAGGCTACCATCACCCTAATACCAAACCAGACATATATTAAAAAAGGAAATATGAACAAGGAGAAATATTTACAGAATGGGAAAAATAACACAAAAATGAAACAACTGATAAAGGATTAATTTTCAAAATATACAAGCAGCTCATTCAACTCAATATCAGAAAAAATAAATAACCCAATTTTAAAAAATGGGCAAAAGACCTAAACAGGCATTTTTCCAAAGAAGACATACAGATGGTCAACAAACACATGAAAAGATGCTCAACACTGCTCATCATTAAAGAAATGCAAATCAAAACTAGAATGACATATCACCTCACACTGGTCAGAATGGCCATCATCAAAAAATCTTTAAACAATAAATGCTGGAGAGGGTGTAAATAAAAGGGAAACCAAAACTGAAAAAGACACATGTACCCCAATGTTTATTGCTACTCTATTACAATAGCTAGGAAGCAACCTAGATATTCATTGACAGATGAATGGATAAAGAAGCTGTGGTACATATATACAATGGAATACTACTCAGCCATAAAAAGGAACACATATGAGTCAGTCCTAATAAGATGGGCCAACCTAGAGCTTATTATACAGAGGGAAGTCAGAAAGAGAAAAACAGTTATCGTACACTAATGCATATATGTTTGGAATCTAGAAAAATCATAATGATGAACCTATTATCAGAGCAGCAGTGGAGACATAGACATGGAGAACAGACTTATGGACATGGCTAGGATGGGGAAAGGAGGAGAGTGTGGGAGGTATGGGGAGAGTAACATAGAAACATGCATTACCATGTGTAAAATAGCCAATGGGAATTTGCTGTATGACTCAAGGAACTCAAACGGGGGCTCAATAACAACATAGAGGGGTGGAATGGGGAGGGAAGTGGGAGGGGTATTCAAGTGAGAGAAGCCATGGGTAAACCTACGGCTAATTCACGTTGATGTTTGGTAGACACCAATGCAATACTGTGAAGCAATTATTCTTCAGTTAAAAATAAAGAGGGCTTTCCTGGTGGCTCAGATGATAAAGAAGCAGCCTGCAATGCAGGAGACCCAAGTTCAATCCCTTGGTTGGGACAATCTCCTGGAGAAGGGAATGACAACCTGCTCCATCATTCTTTCCTGGAGAATTCCATGGACAGAGGAGTCTGGAGGGCTGCAGTCCATGGGATCACAAAGAGTCAACACGATGAGCAACAAACACACACACACAAATAAATAAAATCACACAAAAAAGAAAATTACAGGCCAATATTACTCATGAGCATAGATTCAAAAATCCTCACATACTAACAAATACTAACAAACCAAATTCAACAATACATTAAAAGGATCATACACCATGATCAAGCAGGATTTAACTTAGGATTCAAGGATTTTCTAATAACCACAAATCAATCAGTGTGATACAACAGATCAACAAATTGAAGAAAAAAATCATGTGATCATCTCATTAGATGCAGGAAAAAGATTTTGACAAAATTAAACACCATTTATGACAAAATCTCTCCAGAAAGTGGGCATAGAGGGAATATATCTGAACATAATAAAGGCTATATATGCTAAGCCATCAGCTAACATCATACTCAATGGTGAAAAGCTGAGCTGAAAGCATTTCCTCCAAGAAAAGGAACAAGATGAGGATGCCTACTCTCACCACTTTTACTCAATGTAGTTTTGGAAGTCCTTGCCATGGCCATCAGAGAAAATGCAATAAAAGGAATCCAAACTGGAAAAGAAGTAAATCTGCCACTGTTTGCTGATGGTACAGTACTGTACATAGAAAACCCTAAAGATGCTACAGGAAAACTACCACAGTTCATCAATGAATTCAGTAAAGTTGCATGATATAAAATTAATACACAGAAATCTGTTGCATTTCTCTATACTAACAACAAGAGAGCAGAAGGGGAAATTAAAGAAACAATCCCAGTTACCATCACATTAAAAAGAATAAAATACTTGCACATAAACAGACCTGAGGGAGCAAAACACTTGAAAACTATGACACATTGAAAAAAGAAATTGAAGAGGACACAAAAAGATGGAGAGATATACTGTCTTCTTGGATTGGAAGAATCAATACTGCCAAAATGACTATGCTACCCAAAGCAATCTACAAATTCAGTGCAATCCCTATAAAATTACCAATAGCATTTTTCTCAAAACTAGATTAAAAAAAAAATCTTAAAATTTTTGGTGACACAAAAGAACCCATAGCTAAAGCATCCTCAGAAAGAAAAACAGAGCTCAAGGTATCATTCTCCCAGGCTTCAGATTACACCACAAAGATATTGTCATTAAAACAGTATGGTCATGGCAAAAAATAAATAAATAAATAAATAAATAAATAAAAATAAACAAAAATATAGGTCAGTGGAACAGAATAGAAAGCCCAGGAAGAAAATTCACAGACCTGTGGTTAATTAGTCTATGACAAAGGAAGCAAGACTATATAACAGAGAAAAGAGAGCTTTTTCAATAAATGGTGCTAGTAAACTGGACTTGTATGTGTGAAGAAATGAAATTAGAACATTCTTTAAAAGCATACGCAAAAATAATTCAAAATGGATTACAGGTCTAAGTGCAAGCTTGGGTAATAAAACTCTCAGTGGAAAACAAGCAGAACACTCTCTGACATAAATCGTACCAATAACCTTTTTTGATGGGTCTCTACAATAATAGAAATAAAACCAAAAATAAACAAATGGGACCTAATTAAACCCAAATCTCTTGCATAGCAAGAGAAATCATAAACAAAACAAAACAACAACACTTAGAATGATAAAAATATTTTCAAATGATGTGACCAACAAGGGATTAATCTCTAAGATATACAAACAGCTTATGCAGCTCAATATCAATAATAAAACAAAACAAAAAGCAATAAAAATGGGCAGAAGACCTAAACAGACATTTCTCCAAGAAGATATACAGATGGCCAAGAAGCACATGAAAAGATGTTCAACACTGCTAATTAACAGAAAAATGCAAAACAAAACTACAACAAAATATCACACCAGTCAGAATGGCCATAATCAGAAATTCTAAAAATAATAAATGCTGATGTGGAGAAAAAGGAGACCTCCTACACTCTTTGGTGGGAATATAAGTTGGTATAGCCACTATGCAGAAAAGTATGGAGGTGCCTTATGAAACTAAAAACAGAGCTACCATGTGATCCAGCAATCCCACTCCTGGACATATATCCAAAGAAATCCATGGTTTGAACATGCAGCCCACTGTTCACTGCTGCAACTCTTCACAATAGCCAAGACGTGGAAGCAACCTAAATGTCCATTGACAGATGGCTGGATAAAGAAGGTATGGTGCATGCATACAATGGAATATTACCTAGCCTTTAAAAAGAATGAAGCAATGCCATATGCAGCAACATGGATGGACCTGGGGATTATCACACTACAAGTGAAAAAAATCAGAGAAAGACAAATATCATATTATATGGCTTACATGTGAAGTCTAAAAAAATGATACAAATGAACTTATTTACAAAACGGAAACAGACTCATTGATTTAGAGTATGGACTTATAGTTTCCAGGGTGGAGGGGTGGGTCGGGGGGGTGGATAGACTAGGAGTTTGGGATTGATATATACACCCTGCTATTTTAAAATAGATAACCAACAAGGACCAACTGTATAGCACAGAAGACTCTGCTCAGTACTCTATAATAACCTAAATGGGCAAAGAATTTGAAAAAGAATAGATACATGTATAACTACATCTCCTTGCTGCACACCTGAAACTAACAGAACATTGTAAATCAACTATACTCCAAAGTAAAATAAAAGTTTAAAAAAGAATCAACTGTGTTTACATCTTATATAAGAAAGAATTTTCAAATTAATTAGCCTTTCTCTTACCTAAGCACTCCCTTCACCCACATCCTCTGCAACCCCACAAAACATTACCCTATTTCTGATACCAGCAAATGCACAACCTATAAATTTTGGCATTTAAATGCAGTCACCCTTGGTTAAAAGGACAAGTGGACTAAGATATGAGAAATAATTCACTGGCATCTGAACAAGAGATGATATGTGGAATTCCAAGACACATCTTGTTGGCAGTGGAGCTGGATCCCACGTGCAGAGGTGTCCTCGTGTTCTTTAGTGAATGTATTCTATTTGTTCTTTTATTTTGTTTGAAATATGT
The DNA here is from genome assembly GCF_001704415.2 of Capra hircus. Lineage (NCBI taxonomy): Eukaryota > Metazoa > Chordata > Mammalia > Artiodactyla > Bovidae > Capra > Capra hircus. The sequence continues at coordinate 5,189,191 of NC_030813.1, forward strand.
GGGTTTTCTAAAGTACAGAGCCCAAAGTGGAACCTTTTTGTCTGTGTCTAGGGGCAGGGCTGAGGGCCAACACTAAGGATTTTTTTTAATGCAGCATTTTGAAGAGGAAAGATTCATGATGTCACTCAATGCTCTAATAGAAGAGAAATGTGATTTGCTGTATGAAATATTTAGGTACTGGAAAATTATTGTTCAGCACCATCAAGTTTATGCTTTGTATTTAACAGCAAAGTTATTTGTTTTCTTTCCTCACCTGCACTGCATTTTCTCATTTATTTTCAAGTTGATATTTTTCCTAGTGACTGTTCCTGCTTATTAATATTCATCAAAATAAAACATTTTTTATTTCCATATTTTTCTCTTTCATCATTCACATTGTAGCCATATATTTCCTAACATGACTTTTTAAGAAAAATGCTTCCTAATATCAAATATTGCTCCTGCTTCCTGATAGTGAATATTGCCCATATCACTCACACTCACAGCTGGCTCCTTTTTAAGGCATTTCATATTTTTCCTTCTTATTATGATTAATAAATTGATATTATGAGAGAGGTTATTCTAATTATTAAATGAAAAAGCATCCATGATTTTATCAATTGCTGAATTCTAATTGTAACATTAAGTTCAGTTGGACAATTATATAACTGGAAACCACAATTCAGCAGGTGCTCTGAAAAGATTGTTCCTGGCATTACCACTGCAATATAACAGAACATTTCTCAATAGACTGTGGATGTGCCTTGTCTATTATATAAAAAGAATATCATTGTTAATCTAATAAATTTGATAACAAAATTCATAAGATGATGGTAGTGTTTTTGATATAAATGGAATGGATTTAGTGTTCTATTGTAGATGTTTCTCTTAGGAGGAAAAATATTCAGAAAAGTTACTTGTTTTTCAAGAATTTTATGGTAAAGTAGAATTATCATATAATGTTTATTATTTTGAAGAGGATGCTGCTTCTTTCAGAGGGAAAAGATTATATCACTAACTAGAAATTGTACATATATATGAGTGAAATGAACCTGATTATTTTTCCCTGCTTAATCTCTTATGATATGGAATCTCTTATTATAAGCTTCAAAATTTATGGTAAATTAATTTGTATTTCTTGTTTTAGAGTAATTTTTATTTATTTCTTCATTATGAAGATATAATAGAAGCCAACTTACTTTCCCACCTGAAACCAGCTTTTCAGAAATGTCTACTATAAGAACATTGTTTGGACTTTGGATAACAGGCAGCTCAGAGTCTTCTTCAGCAGAAGAGAAACAAATGATACCAGCACTATAATTGTCTCCAGCTTACTGCCTGGAGAGTTTCTAGGCCATAGAGAAGAGATTGGGGGGGGAGGACCAAACAGAGCCCAGTGATCGCTATGCTTTCAGGAAACAGAGTTGGATTTTGGAGGCTAAGTCAGACTTGCTGTTTAGTCACCAAGTCATATCTGACTCTTCTGCGATCCCATGAACTGTAGCCCACCAGGCCTCTGGACATGGAGGGCCAAACAACGGGAAGAAAGGAGTTAAACAGAAAGAACATTACAAATTTCCAGAGGGGTCTCTCAAGCCTTCAGCCAAGCACCAACAAGTGCATATGCAGGAGGAAATTACCTGAGACACGAAGAGATTCACATTAAAGAAGAGGCAGAATAATCCCCAGAGTTCTGATGGCCGCCAGCTCAGAAGATTTCGTTAGTAAATTCTACCAAATACTGGAGGAAAAGGTAATACCAATTCCATATAAACTTCCAAGAGACAGCAGGGGAGGAAGCACATCCCAAACATCCTGCATCCCAAATAAGGCAGACACCAACAGCAGAAAAAAAATTACAAGAAAATTAAAGACTAATATTCCTCACTAAAAGGACATAATAATCCTTGATCAAACAGTAGAAAATATAGCCATATTAAAGCAAGATAACAGATCATGTTCCAGTGGGTTTATCTCAGGAAAGCAAACTTGTTTCATTTTAAAATCAGTCAATATAATTAACAAATTATCTCTTTAGGTGAAGAAAAAATATTTGACATAATTCAATATCCATTAACTCCTGCATCTTATTCTGTGATACACACTTTCACTTTGTTTCATTACTGATGGTGATCACTTTGGTCCAGTTTTTCTCAAGCAAAGATTCTATGAGAGAATTAACGCCTAATATGCTAAGACTGGGCTTGGCGAGTTTTTTCTTTAAATGACCAGACAGTAGTAACTTAGGCAATTGTAACATGAAAGAGCTATAGATAACATGCAAACAACTCTGTTTGCACTTCAGTGAAGTAAGTGAAAGTGAAAGTTGCTCAGTCGTGTCCAACTCTTTGTGACCCCATGGACCATATCAGTCAGTTCAGTTCAGTCACTCAGTCGTGTCTGACTCTTTGCAACCCCATGAATTGTAGCACGCCAGGCCTCCTTGTCCATCACCAACTTCCGGAGTTCATTCACACTCATGTCCATCAAGTCGGTGATGCCATCCAGCCATCTCATCCTGTCGTCCCCTTCTCCTCCTGCCCCCAATCCCTCCCAGCATCAGGGTCTTTTCCCATGAGTCAACTTTTCGCATGAGGTATCCAAAGTATTGGAGTTTCAGCTTTAGTATCAGTCCTTCCAATGAACACCAAGGACTGATCTCCTTTAGAATGGACTGGTTGGATCTCCTTGCAGCCCAAGGGACTCTCAAGAGCCTTCTCCAACACCACAGTTCAAAAGCATCAATTCTTCGCTGCTGAGCTTTCTTCACAGTCCAACTCTCACATCCATACATGACCACTGGAAAAACCATAGCCTTGACTAGACGGACCTTTGTTGGCAAGGTAATGTCTCTGCTTTTGAATATGCTATCTAGGTTGGTCAAAACTTTCCTTCCAAGGAGCAAGTGTCTTTTAATTTCATGGGTGCAATCACCATCTGCAGTGATTTTGGAGCCCAATAAAATAAAGTCTGACACTGTATAGCCCCTGGAATTCTCCAGGCCAGAATACTGGAGTGGGTTGCTTTTCCCTTCTCCAGGGGATCTTCCCAACCCAGGGACTGAACCCAGGTCTCCCACACTGCAGGCTGATTCTTTGCCAGCTGAGCCACCAGGGAAGCCCAAGGGAGGCATTTCAGTAAAATTCTATTAATGGACAATGAGATTTGAATTTCATATAATTTTCACATATCACAAAGTCATATCCTTGTTTTTCTTTCTTTTTTCTTTGTCTTTTTCAACCATTTAAAGATGTAAGAAGTCATTTTAAATTCATGATAAATATCAAAAAAATGATAGCTGCCTGGGTTTGTCTTGTACACTGTACTTTGTTAAGTCCTGCTCTAAACATTCGTTGTATATAGTGAACTCACTTATTTCTTATGAATTTAAGAATGTACCATTCTTGGAAGAACTGAGAACATAATCACTCAAATGTGTGTTCTTTGACTCAAGTGTGGTATCCTAACTGAGAAAGGCTAGGCAGTGTCACCGAGTCTCTCTACTATAAAGTTACTGCTTTACAAATTTATTTTGTTGGGAGAGGTACTTTGAGCTATGTAAATATCTTTATATTAAAAAATTTCCATTTATTCATGTGTTTGTTTACACGTGTAAGGACTCCAGATTTCCGATTTTATTCAATGAGTTATACACTGTTATCATTTATTTTGATGCTTACATTTTTCCTTATTTGGCCAGTGGGAGCCCATGGCTGCTGGCTTCGGTTTCTTTTGGACATGACCCTATCATTCTTTCCCGGAGAGGGAAAGGCTAGCCACTCCAGTATTCTTGCCTGGAGAATCCCCATGGACAGAGAGCCTGGAGGACTTCAGTCCATGGGGTCGCAAAGAGTCGGACACGGCTGAGTGACTAAGCACTATCATTCTTTGAGCATTTCCTTTCTGGAAACCAGGTCTCTAGGCTCATCTTATTTCGGTTTGTTACTCCAGCCTTGAAATTAGCCATTTCTCACCCCTAAAATTTGAGTTCCTTTTACTGGACAGTGGGATGTAGAATTCAATATCTAAGAACTAAATGTGTTCATTATTACTGGGGTGTTGTTGTACCCAGGCCCCATCAGTGGACAGGCATATAAGCATGCTCACACATACGTGTATTTACACTGAGTTCACTATTTACTTACTGAAAGCTGCGGGATTATACCGTGTTTAATACTACATGGTTTGTGCTAGTTTTCCTCTTTTGACATCCGACTTGTCAGACAATGAGAAAGTTGGCTACCTTTAACGATTTCCCTCATCTGTCACCAGTCTCTCTCATCTGGCACCTCCAGTTCCCCCCAGATAGATGCTCTTCTCACACTGCTGTCTCCCCAGGCCAGGATGCTCCTCTGCACGCATGCCCTTTCCACCCTTCTCGGGCTCTACAACTCCGTGTTGGTCACAGGACACCCCCTCCCCTTTGTTGCAGTCCAACACCCTGTTTGGGGCTCTTCCCTGGTGGCTAAGAGGTTAAAGTGTCTGCCTCTAATGCGGGAGACCTAGGTTCGATCCCTGGGTCAGGAAGATCCCCTGGAGAAGGACATGGCCACCCACTCCAGTATTCTTGCTGGGAGAATTGCACGGACGGAGGAGCCTGGTGGGCTACAGTCCATGGGGTCACAAAGAGTCAGACACGACTGAGCGACTTACCTTTATGTATGTCTACTCTCCTTGAATGGCCGAGGCTCTGTCTCACCTGTGGGCCCCGTGCCCTGGGGCAGGAAGCTCTTTCGACAGCTCAGCCACCCCCTTCTATGCAGACTTCCTCTTTCCTCCGCCTGGGCTCTGCTCCTGGGTCTGCTCCGTCCACATGCGCAGTACCTTACGCCCTAGTCTCCATCAGATGCCCTCCCCCAAGTTCTTCTATCCGCGAGGCTCTGACATCCCAAGCCAGGCCACTCCCTGCCCAGAGCCGGCTTTCCTCCATGGCTCTGACAGCCCGCACTGGGTCACCTCTCCTGGAGGTGCCCTCTACAGCCAGCTCAGGCTCTGAACCTCCAAGCCAGTCTTCATCGTCCCCTAGACATGACACCTCGCTTGGGCCCTGTGAGCTGATGCCGGAACAGCCCCGTGTGTGGGGAGCCTCCAATACTGCATGGCATGCCCTTGGGCGCGGATGCCTCCTTACACCTCTTGGTTCCAACACCAGGTGCCAGCCTGCTCCCACACCTCAAAGCCTGCTTCACCCGCCTGGGGACCTAACTCCCCACGTCCAGCACTCCTGTGGAAGTGGGCCCTTCACCCTCTTGGCTTCTAACCCTCTGCATGCCTCTTGTCTCTGGGACCACCATGCTGACGCTACTGAGGCTTCAGCACCCTGTTCTGAGCCGCTGCAGCACTCACACGCTGCTGGCACGGTGACCGATGGTGGCAGGGAGAATTAGCGCTCCCCAATAAGTGCGCACCCTGACCTCTGTACCTGGTTAACACGCTAGGGAGCCTGAGCAAAGGGAATTAAGTCTGCTAAACAGGGGGCCTTGATGCGAGGAGATTGTTGTGGATTATCCAAGTGGACCCAATCTAATCACAAAGGTCCTTATAGGCAGAGGAAGGGCAAAGAGGGAGATCTAAAGAGACGGCAGCACAAAAAACAGTCAGTCCAACACGGCTGGGTTTGAAGATGGAAGGGGACCATTAGCAAGGATGGGCAGCCACTAGGAGCTGGAAATGGTCAAGAAATGGATTTTCCATGACAATGTGGTCATGTTGATAACTTGATTTTGGAAAGTGAGACACATCCTGGACTTCTGAGCTCCAGGAGCTGTAAGAAATGTATGTTGTTTCGAGCCAATGTGTTTGTGGTAGTTTCTTATAGCAGTGATAGAAGCTAATGCATGCTCGGCCTCACCTACTAACGGCATTAGGGCTGAATCGTATATTTAATATGTATGCCCTTCCACATGAAAATAGAACTGAAGGAACTTAGAAAGTACAAGCACGGTTCTTAATGATAGGAATTTTAGTGTTTGTACTTCGCCTGGTAAATTATGTACTTTGCCTATTATGTGGGTTTTGCCTGTTATGTGCATTTTCATTTCCAGTGCTTGGAAGAGAATATGGTACACATTACGTTCTTAAATCTGCTAAAGGGGGAAAAAAACACTACAATTTTGCAAGCACATGTATGGCCACCCCATGGCTTTTCCATTAAAAGACTATTGAAAGGCAATTTAATTCAGTTTAGCCTAAGCTGAGCATCGTAATAGTTGTAATAAAGAAAGTCATAAGGATATTCATTGCCTCTGCATAATCTCAATGGCTCTCTCTAGAATTTTAGAGAGAAAATGTAAGTTTAGCAATTTCCTTTCAAGTTTTCTTCTGGGGGAAGTTCACTGTACCCTAAAACATGCATCCATATTTTTGCAAAATGTATTTTGATAAGGAATTTATTAACATGTTAGAGAACATGACAGAAGGGAATTGTGTGCTAAACAGGGGGCCTTGATATGAAGAGATTATCATGGATTATCCAAGTGGGTCCAATCTAATCACAAAGGTCCTTTTCAGCAGAGGAATGGAGAAGAAACATATACACAATATTGCTGAATATGTAAATTTCCTTTTTTTTTTCAACTGAGGTGCAAAGTTAAATTGGGAAAATTTTTATAATGTTAACATTACTTTTTAAGAAAAGCAGCCTAAAAAATTTTAAAAAAAGAAAAGTGGCCTACTACAATCCTGGAGGTGATGAGAGATAACAGAATCCTACTTTAATGAATGATACAATAGCCATTTTATAATAAGACTATTTCTGTACCCAAAATGTCTATAATATTGTTGATATGGGAATTGCATATTCTGTTTGAAAGAGAAATTAAATATAAACAGATATATTTTAATCCCAATTAGTTTTGAAGCAAGTTCATGGAAATGGAGAACTTAAAGCACCCTTTATTTGTACGCGATATTAATAAGTGAAAAGAGATGATCAGATTATCTAATTGGGACTTTGTAGTTTCCTACTAGGCATTGAAGACATTGTCTTAGGCATACAGCCTGAGATGCCTGAATGCCATGAGGCCTGATCTTAATGGGTAATTTGTGTTGAGCTATTCAGGAAACCAAATTCAGAAACTCTGTTTTCTAATGAAAAATAATGTTAATTTACAACGAGAAAGATACTTATCAAACATGGATCTAAATTACTATGTTCACTTTTCTTCGAGAAATTATCCAAAAATCAGATGGTGATTCAATTCATGTAGAATCAGAATAGAGAATGTAGGATGACTGTTAAGAACATTTGGCCAGCTGTGAATATTGCAGAGAGCCATTCTTCTCAGTTACAGAGAAAGATCTGCCAAGGGCGCTGCAAACCACAGATGGATGCTGAATACCTAGAACTAGCAGGTCCCTATACCAATTGGTAAGCTCTTATAGTTTTCACCTCACTTTTACTAGAAAGTTGGCAGAATATAACAGCATATTTTTCTAAGACAGTATTGTGACAATTTTCAAAAATACAGCAAAATTTTAAAAAATTTTACAGTAAAGAGCAAAATAATTATCACTGATATCATACCACTAACAGCTTGCTATACTTGGTTTTATTACAACTCTAGCCACATATCCATCCCTATATCTGTTCAGACAAAAAGAATATATACCTGTATGACACTATATAAATTTCAAAATTGCAGGCTAAGTTAATCTACAAGATTAGAAGTCAGGCTGGTGTATAAGCTGGGTGGAGAAGAGGTCCTGGAAAGTGCTGTAAGGAAACATTTAGGATACAGTAGTATTTTGTTTTTTATGTTGGTTTCACAGAGGTACACTATTTGTGAAAATTCATTGAGCATATGTGCATGATTTGTGCGGTTTTATGAATGTTATAATTCAATAAAAAGTCTATATAAAACAAAACTATTGTAAACTGATTAAACTCATAAAATAAAATTCAGAGATCATGAGTGGATAGCAACCAGACAGAGAGAGATAGTCAAAGCAACTTAAAACTGAGAATTAGGAATAGGGTAGTGACAACAGATAAACAAAATACTAATCAAATATAGTTAGTCCACTAATTTTTCTAGTGTGCTAATTAGTCTGGTTTATCCAGGATTAGATATTCTAAATTTATGTTAGTCTACTTGGGAGAGAATGATGCTGAAGCTGAAACTCCAGTACTTTGGTCACCTCATGCGAAGAGTTGACTCATTGGAAAAGACTCTGATGCTGGGAGGGATTGGGGTCAGGAGGAGAAGGGGACAACAGAGGATGAGATGGCTGGATGGCATCACTGACTTGATGGACGTGAATCTGAGTGACTTCTGGGAGTTGGTGATGGGCAGGGAAGCTTGGCGTGCTGTGATTCATGGGGTCAGAAAGAGTCGGACACGACTGAGTGACTGAACTGAACTGAACTGACATATATAAACACACACACATACACATAATCATGTGTAATTTATTGATAAATCAAGTAGATAAAAAAATTGATACAGATGTCAAGGTGAACAACCAGTAGAGATTACATTCTTCTCAAACATGAATGGAACATAAAATAATCATATAGTAGGCTTTAGAAAAAGTATGCCAATTGGTTTAAAATATTCAATAAAAGAAAAATCATATTTTCTGGCCACAGTACAAGTGAATTTCATAGATCCCAACTTCATCAGGACAGATCTCCATTCAGGATACCATATATTTGTTCATTCAATACCCACTCAGCGTAATCACTTGAGTGATAAGCACACATCTCATACTCAGCCTGGCTGTGCAAACACCTAATTTCCCCACCACAGCTACTCCATTTGTAGGTTTCCCTGTCCAGGTTTCTTAGGCCAAAGGACTTAGAATCATTCTTGCTTCCTCTTTCTCTTAAACCCACGTTCAATGTGTGAGGAAACCTTGAGGACCCTACTTTTTAAAAACATATCCCAGATAAGACTAGTCCTCATTGCCTACACTGCAGCTGCCCTTAGTGTAAGCCACCATCTTCTATCAGCCCCTTCTAACTGGTCTACCCTGGTCCCACTGTGGTCTATTTTTAACATTATAGCCAACATGATCCTTTATGTGGCAAGTTGAATCCTGTCACCAACTGTCAAAATCATGCAGTGCCCTGCCACTTCATTTAAAAGCAAAGTGACTGCCCTGATGGTCCATCAGTTAAGAATCCACTTTCCAATGCAGGATTCGATCCCTGCTCAGGGAACTGAGATCCTAAATACCATGGGGCAACTAAGCACATGTGCCCCAACTACAGAGCCTGCACCCTGCAACTAGAAAGCCCACTCACCACAATGAAGACCCAGCGCAGCTTAAAAGAAGGAAAAGGAAAAGCCTTAGAATGGTCTCCCAGGCTGCCATAGTCGTCCCCTCCACCACCTCTCCAGTCTTGTACCCTGTTCCTCCCGTGTGCTTACTTCACTCCCGTCTCTCTGTCTGCTCCTACAATACATCAGTGTGAACCCTTTTCAGACGTATGTTCTAGTTCCTCCCTCTACTTAGAAATATTTTCTTCCAGAGAAACCTTTGGTGAATTACTTCACTATCTTCAAGTCTTTCCTAAAATTACTCCTTCTTATCAAGACTTTACTACAAACCTATTTAATGTTGCATGATGTCCCTCATCCCCAGGCCCTGTGGTACTCCTGATCTCATGAACACAAGTTAATTATCTTTTAAATCATTTACCACCTGCTAACATAGTACACATTTGACATATTTATCATACATTAATTTTTTACTATGTGTCTTCCTACACTGGAATAAAGGCAGGGATCTCTTCTAGTTTATGCCCTGAGAAATCTCTAATGGTCCAGACAGTGCCTGGCATAGCAGATGCTCTGTATGGATTTGTTGAAGATCACAACTTGTGAGATGCAGCTAAAACACTCAACAAACCAATTGCAGCCTACATGCTTATTTTAGAGGAAAAAGACAGGAAATAAACAAGCTGAGTATGTTACTGTGATTTCCAGCTCATATTCTGACCCATTTTTTCCTGGTTATCTTCTCTCGGTTATTCTCCATACATCTAAAATCATCATACCCAAAAGAGAAATCATCATCTTCAAACTCTTATTGTAGTCCTCATATTGTGACTAGAACCAATATTCACAGTGATTTTTGCTGAAAGCTTACAGAAGCATTTTTAACTCCACTCTCTCCCTGACCCAGCCATCTAAACAATGACCAGTATTCGCAAATTTGCATTCCTAAACAACTCTCACATCCACTTATACTTTTATACAGCTATGTCCAAGAATCAAGACCCACTCACAGCATTTCTCACCTTTTTACTCACTGCCTTTGTAACCATTGTTGACTCCAACTCAAAACTCCACCCTAATCCATTCTCTGCATGGGCTAAATTGTGTCCCCTCAGATTCATATATTGAATTGTTAATCTCCAGTGACTCAGAAAGTGACTTTATTTGGATGTAGGGTCTTTACATAAGCAAATTAAAATGAGGTCATTAGGGTTAGCCCCAATCTGATATGGCCAGTGCTTTTATGAAAAGTGAACTGGACTCAGAAATAGCATAGAATGAAGATGACATGAGGGGACGCATGGAGAAGGCGGCCATCTACAAGGCAAAGAGAGGGGCCTGGGCCAGGTCCTTCCCTCACAGCCCCATGAAGGAACCAACTCAGCCAACACCTTGGTTTTCACTTCCAGCCTCCAGAACTGAGAGAAAATAAATTTCTGTTGTTTAATTACTCAGCCCCTGGTATTTTCTGATAGCAAACCCAGCAAACTAATACAGTAGCCAATAAGTATTTTTAAAATGTAGTTTGAATATCTTTAAATTATTGAATACCCATTCACTGTTGTTACAAAAACACAAAGCCTTCATCCTTAGGATGTTTTCAGCATCCTGGATCTCACTTCTGCTTCTCTCACCCTTCCTCTTGAGTTTCTCCCTGCCCCCCTGCACCAGCATCTGTGAACAGCAGGACCACAGGAATAGAGGGTGAAAAATGCTTCTATAGATGTGTACCATTTTCCCACTGAGCCACTTTCCACTCTATTAACCAAAATGTCAAACTCACTGAATACCTGACCATTGCACCTCAATAATAAACTAAAGGATAAAAAAAAAATAACACTCAGGAAGATTTTCTCTCCTTTTATGATATGATCACAAGATTCCTTAAAGTAACAGGTTCTCAAGGGGTTGTTTACAAGTCATGGAGTAGTTTACCAGAGTAAAACCTAGAAATTGAAGTGTGCTATGACACTGCCGATTAAGCGTCATTTGAAAATTAAAGTTAAATAAACATGTAATTATAAGAAGCAATAAACGATCAGATGCATATGCTGTAAAATATTTTGAGCCAAACCTAAAGCTAAAATTTGGAAAACTCAGCAGTGGCCACAGGACTGGAAAAGGTCAGTTTTCATTCCAATCCCAAAGAAAGGCAACGCCAAAAAATGCTCAAACTACCGCACAATTGCACTCATCTCATACACTAGGAAATTAATGCTCAAAATTCTCCAAGCCAGGCTTCAGCAATATGTGAACCATGAACTTCCTGATGTTCAAGCTGGTTTTAGAAAAGGCCGAGGAACCAGAGATCAAATTGCCAACATCCGCTGGATCATCGAAAAAGCAAGAGGTTCCAGAAAAACATCTATTTTTGCTTTATTGACTATGCCAAAGCCTTTGACTGTGTGGATCACAACAAACTGTGGAAAATTCTGAAAGAGATGGGCATACCAGACCACCTGACCTGCCTCTTGAGAAACCTGTATGTAAGTCAGGAAGCAACAGTTAGAACTGGACATGGAACAACAGACTGGTTCCAAATAGGAAAAGGAGTACATCAAGGCTGTATATTGTCACCCTGCTTATTTAATTTATATGCAGTGTACATCATGAGAAATGCTGGCTAGAAGAAGCACAAGCTGGAATCAAGATTGCCAGGAGAAATATTAATAACCTCAGATATGCATATGATACCACCCTTACGCAGAAAGTGAAGAGGAATTAAAAAGTCTCTTGATTAAATTGAAAGAGAAGAGTGAAAACTTTGGCTTAAAGCTCAACATTCAGAAAACGAAGACCATGGCATCATGGCATCATGGTCCCATCACTTCATGGGAAATAGATGGGGGAACAGTGGAAACAGTGTCAGACTTTATTTTGGGGGGGCTCCAAAATCACGGCAGATGGTGATTGCAGCCATGAAATTAAAAGACGCTTACTCCTTGGAAGGAAAGTTATGACCAACCTAGACAGCATATTAAGAAGCAGAGACATTACTTTGCCAACAAAGGTCCATCTAGCCAAGGCTATGGTTTTTCCAGTGGTCATGTATGGATGTGAGAGTTGGACTGTGAAGAAAGCTGAGCACCGAAGAATTGATGCTTTTGAACTGTGGTGTTGGAGAAGACTCTTGAGAGTCCCTTGGACTGCAAGGAGATCCAACCAGTCCATCCTAAAGGAGATCAGCCCTGGGTGTTCTTTGGAAGGAATAATGCTAAAGCTGAAACTCCAATACATTGGCCACGTCATGCGAAGAGTTGACTCATTGGAAAAGACTCTGATGCTGGGAGGGATTGGGGGCAGGAGGAGAAGGGGATGACAGAGGATGAGATGGCTGGATGGCATCAGTGACTCTATGGGCATGAGTTTGAGTGAACTCTGGGAGTTGGCAATGGACAGGGAGGCCTGGCGTGCTGTGATTCATGGGGTTGCAAAGAGTTGGACACAACTGAGTGACTGAACTGAACTGAACTGAACTGAAAGCTAAAACACTGACCTATTGCACTGTCCTTTTAAAAATGTTTAAATGACAGACCAGCCAACCACCATACCACCCCTTGTCCTCATCCCTCTAAACACCCTGTCGACAAATGTCTTGCACATGCCACACCTTCTGCCTATAATGGAACATCTTCTCTTTACCAGGTCACCCCCCCCACCTAGACTACCTAGATAGTCTTCCTTCAGCACACACATTAGCTCCTTCCTGCAGACATCTTCGTTGGACACTCTTGAGTCCTGGTTAGACATCAATCTTTCCTTAATCAGATGTTCCCAGAAGATCTACTTAAGTGTTAGCCCTGTGATATGGACTGAGGACATAGTGATGAAGATAGACATGGTGTGGCTTCAGAAAACTTACAGACTAGTGGCAGAGTCAGGAAAGGGGCTTCCCTGGTAGCTCAGTTGGTAAAGAATTGACTGCTATGCCGGAGACCCCAGTTTGATTCCTGGTCAGGAAGATCCCCTGGAGAAGGTAAAGGCTACGCACTCCAGTATTCTTGGGCTTCCCTGGTGGCTCAGGTGGTAAAGAATCTGCCTGCGATGAGGGAGACTTGGGTCAGTCTCTAGGTTGGGAAGATCCCCTGAAGAAGGGCATGGCAACCCATTCCGGTACTCTTTCCTGGAGAATCCTCCTGGACAGAGGAGCTTGGCGAGCTACAGTCCACGGGGTTGCAAAGAATCGGACAAGACAGAGCAACTAAGCACAGCACAGCATATAGTAAGGAAAACAAAGTGAGTAGAGCAAGTAAAGTGAATGCAGCTGACACTTGAAAAACATGGAGGGGTTAGGGGCTGTTCACGCTGCACAGGACAAAATCTACATATAACTTATAGTCAGCACTCTACAAATGCCATTCCTCTGTAGTCCTGGTTCTGAATCCACGAATTCAACCAATCTGGATCCAACTACTGCAGTATCCACTGTTGAAAAAAATCAGGGTATAAGTGGACCCTGTGGTTCAAACCCACATTGTCCAAAGGACAACTGGCTCAGTGACTGCGAACAGTATGACCTGTTTACAGTCATTGAGGATGTTACAGTATAAGCTGGCATGTGAATGTTTAGTAGCATGGAAAATGCTAGCAATGAGAACTGCTGGAGAGAGAATGTTAATTAGATTATTATAAATGTATATATTATAAATTATTTCATTATAAATCTAAATATATTTATGATTCATTAGAATAATAGTATTTAAAACCATAGGATTGATATGATCACCTATGAAAGGAATACACACACACGTGTGCGCATGCATGCACACACACACACACATATATATATGAAGAGAGAGACACAGAGAAGAAAGAGAAGGAAAAGTGGGGGAAGAGGGGATGAGAGAAGAATACCCAAGAGTAAACCTTGAGGAAAACTCACGTGTAGAGGTTCAGAAGAGAAGAAAGAATTAGCAAAGGAATCTGAGAAAAAGTGTTCTCAGAAGCAGGAGAAAATCCAAGAGGCCATGATGTCATAGACAACAGATATTTCAATAGGGGATGAATGTTCTGGTATGTCATATACAACTGAGAATTTATGTAAGATGCAGACATAAAATCACCTAGTAAATTTGGTAACACGGTGGGGTCATCAATCATCTTGACAAGTACCCTTTCTTAGGAACTGATGGAGTGGAAACTGGATACCAGTTGGCTGAAGAATGAACAAGAGATAAAGACAAGTTGGGCTGTGAAGAGGGGCAGAGAAAATTGTTTTTTTGCTAAGGGTTTCTTCTAAGTGCGTGCATAGCACAAGACCATACCTCCACCCTGAGTCACAACATGCCGTGTGGTAAATGCTTGGATTCTTTCCTTCACTCACTCCTTCCTTCCTCTTTCATTCATTTAACCAGTATATTTTGGACCAGACGCTGTCTTCACATCGTGTAGAATTAAACTATAAACATAGACCTGCATCTATCTGTTTCACAGCTGCATCTCAAGCCCTGAGCACAATACTCCTCATGTAATGAGTGCTTAGTGAGTTTCCTCCTGCTTGGCTGTTGGAATTTTGAACAGAAGAGCTTGCTCTAAGGGTCTCTATGTTCAGCATGGTGCTTTCAGCCAAGCTCAGGAGCTCTGGTCTCCTGAAGCTAAGAAGACTGGAGAAGGCCTTGTTCCTTTTCTTCCTGAGGCTAGATTATACAACATTCCCCTGGATCGTCTGAGACAATCTCATAAATTCCCATTTTGCTTAAACTGATTTAAACCAGATCATCTAATTTTAAACTATGTGGGGACTTCCCTGATGGTCCAGTGGTTAAGAATCTGCCGAGCAATGCAGGAGACACCAGTCTGATCCCTGGTCTGAGACGATTCCACATGCCCAGAGCGACTAAGCCTATACGCCACAACTACTGAGCCCCTGCACCTAGACCCTATGCTCTGCAACAAGAGAAGCCACCAGAATGAAACGCCACAACTAGAGAGTAGCTTGTCGCTACCAGAGAATGCCTGCAATCAGCAACAAAGGCCCAGAGCAGCCAAAAATGAATGCTGTGCCGTGCTGGGGCACTTCAGTTGTGTCTGACTCTTCGCATCTCTGTGGGCTGCAGCCCCCAGGCTCCTCTTTGCATGGGGATTCTCCAGGCAAGAATACTGGAGCGGGTTGGTGTGCCCTCCTTCAGGGGATGGGCCTGACCCAGGATCAAACCCACATCTCTTACATCTCCCGCATTGGCAGTCAGATTCTTTACCACTGGCACTGCCTGGGTATACAAAAAAAAAAAAAAGTTAATAGATGCGCAATTTCTTCCATTTGTGGAATAAATTAGGCTTTCTTAGTCTGGGGTTCGTAAATAACCTGAGAAGGTCCAGATGAGGAAAGAGGCACTGAATTTGAAGAAACCTGCTTAAGGTCACTGAATTAGAGGGGCTGGCCCAGGACACAGCCAAGCAGCCTAGCTGCAGATTCCTCACTCCTGGCCATGGGCTGTGCTAGGGCGATGCTCTAAGAACGGACGCAGAACGTGCCTCTGCCTGTGTGCAGGCTCACTCTGAGGAGCCATTCACCAAAGGTGATCCTGCAGAAACACGAAAGAGCTCAGCTCCTCTTTTAACCCAGCTGGCTTGACCATGTGTCTCGTTTATATCTGGAAGCACGTCCTTGGAATGATTCTTCTGAATATTTATTCTATCCAAATGCTTTTGACAAGCATCATGTAGCACTTTGTACTAAGTTGTATTCAGAGTCAAGTGCCTGGAGTGGAACTCTTTTCTTACAGTCAGCTAAATACACACCAGTAGACCTTTTCAGATATTTGTGTAGATTTTTTTGAAAGTGCGTAAAAAAGCTAAGTAAATGCCTGATGACTACTCCGAGTTTCTCCTTCGGAAAGTGGTGTCAATCCATTTTAGTGAGCAAATGCATGGGCTTAACTACATAGAGCATGGCTGCAAAACCAGACACATCTGCAGATGAGAATGCTGGTGCTTTTAGGGTTAATACTGCTTTCAAGCATAGTAAATTAAAAAGCGATAAACCCAGGCACAGTATTTGTGATCAGGAAAACATGTTTTTAATCAGGACACCTTGCTTGCTACTACAGTGTAACTGAATATTTGCTTAAATTTTATTTTTGAAAGGGTTCCCTGATGGCTCAGTGGGTAAAGAATCCACAAGCCAATGCAGGAGGCACAGAAGATGCAAGTTCAATCCCTGGGTCAGGTAGATGCCCAGGAGAAGGAGATGGCAACCTATTCCAGCACTCTTGTTTGGGAAATGCCACGGACAGAGGAGCCAGACGGGCGGAAAGGCATGTAGTATTGGTTGGTGGGGAAAAGTCTTGTTACTTTTCGCCTTTCTTCTCCCTGTGTCCCACAGTGTGACAATTTCTTAAGGCTTCTTCCAAAGCTTTTCCTCTTAGTCTTAGCTGCTATCATTTCACATACTACTGCAGTATCTGTTAATCCAACACATGTGCTGAGAAAATTCTCAGATGCAACCGTCCATCTTTCCCTTCCTGGGTGACTACTTTTGTGTAGCAATGGCTCTGCATTTACTGAGGCCTGGGTACAACAGAATTTAATTACATTCCAGCCAATTCAAGTGTGATTCTACTTGCAAACATCTTCTGGGATGTGAGTGAGAAAAGAAATAATTCAAAAATCATATAACCATGGAGGGCATGCTAACAGAAAATGCTTCTTCCAAGTTCTTTTATATTTGTTTGCCACATATAGTTTTTCTTTGCCGGAAATTGGTTTTGCTGACAGAAGTAATAAGCACAGAAGGAAATGTCCATGCAGTTTTGAAATTTGTGTCTTATAGAAGCTTAGGGAAAATATAACTTCTTTTACACTGAGAAAAATCTATGGCTGTTGTTCAGTTGTGTCTAACTCTTTCTGAGCCCATGGCCTGTAGCCCTCCAGGCTCCTCTGCCCATGGGATTTTCCAGGCAAGAATACTGGAGTTGCCACTTCTTCCTCCAGGGAATCTTCTGAACCACGAGATCAAACTCACATCTCCTGCATCGGCCGGTGGATTCTTTACCGCTGAGCCACTTGGGAAGCCTGAGGAAATTCTATATTTAAGTCTTAGAACAGCTCTGATCATAAAGATAAGTATAGGTTGTAGGTCAGGGAAAGATGCTGGTGAAAAATAATCTGTAGGACACATTCTATCTTCGCAGATAAACAGGGAGTAATCTTATACCCAGCTCCTGTTTCTTTAGGGATCAGCATTTGGGTGCATTTCCTAGCAGATCTGAAGCACTTGAGATGACACCGAGTACCCAGAAGGCTGTATTCCCCCCCTAGCTTGTATGTATCTGTGCTAAGAACCTGAAAGGGTTATATGGGTATTCTTTTCCCTCAGTGATTCACAAGGAAGCATGACTATATTCTAAAGCTTAGAGGACACTAAAGGCAAGGATGCAGTCTTTATTTCAAAAATATAACTTCATTTTTATGGAGAAACACAAATGATATTTTCATTATGAGATGCCAAGCACAGTTTCACAAAGAGAAATGTGTGCTGTGTCTTTAAAATGGTTACTTCAGTTCACATCCTCCTGGGGACCCCTATTCTACTTGGAATTACCCCTAAGACCCCTTGTTCAGTTTTTACATCAGACACTTAACTCCATAAGGGTTTCTACAATTTTCCATTGCCAAGTGAGTTGAGCTTTCACTCATATTTCCACAGATGTGAGATAGTATCTGTGGGAGGAAAAATAAAACTAAGTGGTCTCTACAAGTGGATATGACTTTTATAAGCATGAGAGGTGTAATATATGTTCAATATTCCAATATTTCTTTGGGTTCACCTTTCAGTGTAAGCTCACATATGTATTCAAGAATTAGATGATGTCATTTAGCTAGAGGGGAAAATGACAGGTGTGTCCACTGACATTATAAAGGTGCAAAATGATTTAAAAAATAACTAGACTTACTTAAATCCTGTCTTTTAGAAGATATATATCAGAATGAATGAGGAAAGGATATATGATATGTTACATCATTGCCTATTATTTTACTCATGAGGTATCTTAGCATTCATTTTTAAGTACATACATGCTCTTTTAGCTAGGGAAACCTGAAGAAGAAAAGTAATAGATACTATGACTACATTTTGCCATGGAGAGTTCCACTGTGTTTCAATTGTGGCTCAAAGGTAGACCTACAGAACTCTGTCAGCATTAGTGAATTGCAAAGGATGGTTTCTGGACCACGCAATCAAAGCACTGTGTGATATGTAATTGAAGAAGATAATTTAGAAGACCGCGTTTCCTTTAATTAATTGTAACCTTGTACATGGAGGAAGTGTAGATTCAAATACTTTAATCCAAATACTTTATGAAGAGAGCAAATGCAGTGTTTATAGAATTAATCTAGTAGTGCCCATTAAGTGAGTATTACTGATGCCATTGTGGCTCATGGCTGTGTCCTCAGGCCATGAATAGTCATATCTAGGTTTGAACTTTTTTCTCTTTAAACTTGAATTGCTCTGAAATGCTTGCCATTTCTTGAGTGTGTTCACTTTGTTCCCAAGGTTTTCTACCAGGGTATCTTCCTCTCCCTCCAAAAAGACAATCCCAACAAAATGACCAATGAATCTCATCCACATTTCTTTATTCTAAATGTCATATCGTCTCTCAGTCTGTTCCTGATTCTTCTCAGTTCCCACCACTGCATGTCCTAGGGAGACTTAGGCAACTTGCAATAATGGAAAGAATATGGGGCTGAAGTTTGACAAATTCAGCTTGGTATTCATACACTAACATTTTCTAGCTATGTGACGTTGGTCAAAGTCTAAGATTTCTATGAACTCAATTTCTACGGGCCTGGATGGTTGTAAAAATTAAATAAGAGTTTTGACTGTAAAATGGTTGCACAATGCCTAGAACACAACAGGAATCCAACCCAACTCTGCTTTACTTCTGTTGTTTCATAGTAACTTTCAGTTCAGTTCAGTTCAGTTCAGTGGCTCAGTTGTGTCCAACTCTTTGTGACACCAACTTCTGGAGCTTGCTCAAACTCATGTCCATTGAATCAGTGATGCCATCCAATTATCTCATTCTCTGTCATCCCCTTCTCCTTCTGCCTTCAATATTTCCCAGCATCAGGGTCTTTTTTAAGGAGTCAGTTCTTCGCATCAGGTGGCCTAAATATTGGAGCTTCAGCATCAGTCCTTCCAATGAATATTCAGGACTGATTTCCTTTACGAGTGACTGGTTTGGTCTCCTTGCAGTCTAAGGGGCTCTCAAGAGTCTTCTTATCTATACATATATTGTGATATTTATCACATTGAGCTATGATTATACATTCTTGGAACGTAACATCCTTGAAGGCAGGGACTATTTAGTATTTATCTCTATACACTCATTGCCTCACACAACCTCTGCACTTATTAGACACTCCAAAATTTGTTTTATTTATTTATTTTAATTGGAGGCTAATTACAATATTGTGGTGGATTTTGCCATACATCGACATGAATCAGCCATGAGTATACATGTGTTCCCCATCCTGAACCCCCCTCCCACCTCTTTCCCCACCCCATTCCTGTGGGTTGTCCTAGAGCACCAGTTTTGAGTGCCAGGCTTCATGCATCAAACTTGCACTGGTCATCTTTTTTACATATCATAATATACATGTGTCAATGCTGTTCTCTTATATCTTTGCACCCTCACCTTCTCCCACATAGTCCAAAAGTCTGTTCTTTATATCTGTGTCTCTTTTGCTGTCTTGCATATAGGGTTGTCGTTACCATCTTTCTAAATTCCATATATATGCATTAATATACTACATTGGAGAAGGAAATGGCAACCCACTCCAGTATTCTCGCTGGAGAATCCCAGGGATGGGGGAGCCTGGTGGGCTACTGTCTATGGGGTTGCACAGAGTTGGACATGACTGAAGCGACTTAGCAGCAGCTTAGCAGCATACTACATTGGTATTTCTCTTTTTGACTTACTTCACTCTGTATAATAAGCTCCAGTTTTGTCCAACTCATTAGAACTGACTCAAATATGTTCTTTTTTATAGCTGAGTAATATTCCATTGTGTATATATACCACAACTTCCTTATCCATTCATCTGTTGATAGACATCTAGGTTGCTTCCATGTCCTGGCTACTGGAAACAGTGCTGTGATGAACACTGGGTTACATATGTCTCTTTCTTTTTTTTTTTTAATTGAATACCTTTTTTTTCTTTTTTAATTTTTTTTTTTCACTTTACAATACTGTATTGGTTTTGCCATACATCAACATGAATCTGCCACTGGTGTACATAGTTCCCACTTCTGAACCCCTCTCCCACCTCCCTCCCCATACCATACCTCTGGGTTATCCCAGTGCACCAGCCCCAAGCATCCTGTATCCTGCATCGAACCTAGACTGGCGATTTGTTTCTTATATGATATGATACATGTTTCAATGTCATTCTCCCAAATCATCCTGCCCTCTCCCTCTCCCACAGAGCCAAAAAGTCTGTTCTGTACATCTGTGTCTCTTTTGCTGTCTTGCATACAGGGTTATCGTTACCATCTTTCTAAATTCCATATATATGTGTTAGTATACTGTATTGGTGTTTTTCTTTCTGGCTTACTTCACTCTGTATAATCAGCTCCAGTTTCATCCACCTCATTAGAACTGATTCAAATGTATTCTTTTTAATGGCTGAGTAATACTCCATTGTGTATATGTACCACAGCTTTCTTATCCATTCATCTGCTGATGGACATCTAGGTTGCTTCCATGTCCTGGCTATTATAAACAGTTATGCAATGAACATTGGGGTACACATGTCTCTTTCAATTCTGGTTTCCTTGGTGTGTATGCCCAGCAGTGGGATTGCTGGGTCATAAGGCAGTTCTATTTCCAGTTTTTTAAGGAATCTCCACACTGTTCTCCATAGTGGCTGTACTAGTTTGCATTCCCACCAACAGTGTAGGAGGGTTCCATTTCTCCGCACCCTCTCCAGCATTTATTGCTTGTAGACTTTTGGATTGCAGCCATTCTGACTGGTGTGAAATGGTACCTCACTGTGGTTTTGATTTGCATTTCTCTGATGATGAGTGATGTTGAGCATCTTTTCATATGTTTGTTAGCCATCTGTATGTCTTCTTTGGAGAAATGTCTATTTAGTTCTTTGGCCCATTTTTTGATTGGGTCATTTATTTTTCTGGAATTGAGCTGCATGAGTTGCTTGTATATTTTTGAGATTAGTTGTCAGTTGCTTCATTTGTTATTATTTTCTCCCATTCCAAATGCTGTCTTTTCACCTTGCTTATAGTTTCCTTTGTTGTGCACAAGCTTTTGATTTTAATTAGGTCCCATTTGTTTATTTTTGCTTTTATTTCCAATATTCTGGGAGGTGGGTCATAGAGGATCCTGCTGTGATTTATGTCTGAGAGTGTTTTGCCTATGTTCTTCTCTAGGAGTTTTATAGTTTCTGGTCTTATGTTTAGATCTTTAATCCATTTTGAGTTTATTTTTGTGTGCGGTGTTTAAAAGTGTTCTAGTTTCATTCTTTTACAAGTGGTTGACCAGTTTTCCCAGCACCACTTGTTAAAGAGACTGTCTTTAATCCATTGTATATTCTTACCTCCTTTGTTGAAGATAAGGTGTCCATAGGTGTGTGGATTTATCTCTGGGCTTTCTGTTTTGTTCCATTGATCTATATTTCTGTCTTTGTGGCTTTGTAGTAGAGCCTGAAGTCAGGCAGGTTGATTCCTCCAGTTCCATTCTTCTTTCTTAAGATTGCTTTGGCTATTCAAGGTTTTTTTGTATTTCCATACAAATTGTGAAATTATTTGTTCTAGCTCTGTGAAAAATACCGCTGGTAGCTTGATAGGGATTGCATTGAATCTGTAGATTGCTTTAGGTAGTATACTCATTTTAACTATATTGATTCTTCCAATCCATGAACATGGTATATTTCTCCATCTATTAGTGTCCTTTTTGATTTCTTTCACCAGTGTTTTATAGTTTTCTATATATAGGTCTTTAGTTTCTTTAGGTAGATATATTCCTAAGTATTTTATTCTTTTCGTTGGAATGGTGAATGGAATTGTTTCCTTAATTTCTTTTTCTACTTTCTCATTATTAGTGTATAGGAATGCAAGGGATTTCTGTGTGTTGATTTTATATCCTGCAACTTTACTATATTCATTGATTAGCTCTAATAATTTTCTGGTGGAGTCTTTAGGGAACTCCAGGGTTAGTAGAAGGAAAGAAATCTTAAAAATTAGGGCAGAAATAAATGCAAAAGAAACAAAAGAGACCATAGCAAAAATCAACAAAGCCAAAAGCTGGTTCTTTGAAAGGATAAATAAAATTGACAAACCATTAGCCAGACTCATCAAGGAACAAAGGGAGAAAAATCAAATCAATAAAATTAGAAATGAAAATGGAGAGATCACAACAGAAAACACAGAAATACAAAGGATCATAAGAGACTACTATCAGCAATTATATGCCAATAAAATGGACAATGTGGAAGAAATGGACGAATTCTTAGAAAACTACAACTTCCCAAAACTGAACCAGGAAGAAATAGAAAATCTTAACAGACCCCTCACAAGCACATAAATTGAAACTGTAATCAGAAATCTTCCAGCAAACAAAAGCCCAGGTCCAGACGGCTTCACAGCTGAATTCTACCAAAAATTTCGAGAAGAGCTAACACCTATCCTCCTCAAACTCTTCCAGAAAATTGCAGAGGAAGGTAAACTTCCAAACTCATTCTATGAGGCCACCATCACCCTAATACCAAAACCTGACAAAGATGTCACAAAAAAAGAAAACTACAGGCCAATATCACTGATGAACATAGATGCAAAAATCCTCAACAAAATTCTAGCAATCAGAATCCAACAACACATTAAAAAGATCATACACCATGACCAAGTGGGCTTTATCCCAGGGATGCAAGGATTCTTCAATATCTGCAAATCAATCAATGTAATTCACCACATTAACAAATTGAAAAATAAAAACCATATGATTATCTCAATAGATGCAGAGAAAGCCTTTGACAAAATTCAACATCCATTTATGATAAAAACTCTCCAGAAAGCAGGAATAGAAGGAACATACCTCAACATAACAAAAGCTATATATGACAAACCCACAGCAAACATTATCCTCAGTGGTGAAAAATTGAAAGCATTTCCCCTAAAGTCAGGAACAAGACAAGGGTGCCCACTTTCACCACTACTATTCAACATAGTTCTGGAAGTTTTGGCCACAGCAATCAGAGCAGAGAAAGAAATAAAAGGAATCCAAATTGGAAAAGAAGAAGTAAAACTCTCACTGTTTGCAGATGACATGATCCTCTACATATGTCTCTTTCAATTCTGGTTTCCTTGGTGTGTATGCCCAGCAGTGTGATTGCTGGGTCATATGGCAATTCTGTTTCCAGTTTTTTAGGGAATCTCCACACTGTTCTCCATAGTGGTTGTACTAGTTTTCATTCCCACCAACAGTGTAGGAGGGTTCCCTATTCTTCACATTGTCTCCAGCATTTATTGTTTATAAACTTTTTGATCACAGCCATTCTGACCCGTGTGAGAAAGTACCTCATTGTGGTTTTGATTTGAAATTTTTCATGTGTTTATTAGCCATCTGTATGTCTTCTTTGGAGAAATGTCTGTTTAATTCTTTGGGCCATTTTTTGATTGGGTTGTTTATTTTTCTGGTATTGAGCTGCATGAGCTGCTTGTATATTTTGGAGATAAATTCTTTGTCAGTTGTTTCATCTGTTATTATTTTCTCCCATTCTGAAGGCTGCCTTTTTACCTTGCTTATAGTTTCCTTCATTGTACACATTCAAAATTTGTGGCATAAATGAACAATTATAATCTGTTCACATATAAGAATGAAGATATTAACTATAACAAGGCTATGGGTCTGTAAATAAATGAGGAGAAAAGTTCTATGCTATATCAACAATTATTTTATATATTAAAGGAGCAAATAGAGAACTTAAGAATGACGGAAAATGATAGTGGTAAAATTTGAAACTGAAGATGTGTTTTACAAATCATATATATAGCTCTCCAAATTGTACTAGTGAAAGCTATTCTACAACCTCAGTTGAATCAGGTGGCTGGCAAGAATGAGCCTCTCTCAGCCTCATTTTCTGTAAGAGAAAATATAGGAAACAAAGTATACTTCATTGCTAAGGAGGCTAATGTGTTATATACAAATGTATTTTTGATAGGAAATATTACCATTGAAACTACACAAGCTCATCCAATTTGATATGCATATTTACAAAATGACACATATAAACTGTGCATTTAGAACAAATGCTGGTTAAAAGGCTATGTTATACTAAATACTGCTAAAATAGAAGATAGGAATTATATAAAACACCTTTACTGAGGAGTACAAAAACAGAAATCAGGTTTGGTGTTCAGTCACTCATTTAATAAAAAAATAATCAATATATTTTAAATACCTAATATATTCATATAATGCTAGATTTGGAAGAGAAAATGTGTAAAGAAGTCATAGGCATTGTTGTCACAGAGCTTATGTTCTAATGGTGAAGACAGACAATAAACTAGGAAGCAAATAAATAAGATGGTAATTGTAGTTTGTAGAAGGACTTTCATAAGATAAAAAGTACCATGATAGATATAAAGTAAGAAGACAAATAGGGGAGTGGTGGGGATCTGGAAGGGGGACAGACTCATGTCCTCTCAGTGGCCAGAGGGCCAGCATGCCTGGAGAATGATGAACAAATGCAGCATAGCACCAGACAGGTTTAGAGAGATAAGTCGAGGCCAGTTATGTGATACCTTACAGACTACGGTAAGAAGAAAAAGCTTTATTCTAGGTGGAGAGATAAGAAAGGAAATATCTTTTAAAGGAATAGCTTATCCATTTCAAAGATATCACTCTGGCTTCTGGGTGGGGAGAGCAAGATCAGAAGCCACAAACCTGGAAAGGGCAGGCACTGCTTTGGCCGGAATGAAGGATTAGATGGAGACGAGTAGCAGGGAGAGACACGAGACAGTGGATTTTACATGCTCTTGGAGAGAGCAGACAGTGGGTGCTGCTGAGGAACATACAGGAAAGGGAGATTAGCTGGAGCCACAACATGGATGGTGAGGTTATGTCCTGAGGCAGAGAAGACAAGAAGAGCAACCGTGTTGGATGTGGGGGACAGAACACGACAGTTCCCTTTTCGTCAAGTCTGAGAAGTGTGTGTATACAAGCAGGCATCAGATTTCAATATTATGGTCTAAGAGAAGCTGTTCTGGGCTGGAGTTCCAACTGTGTGTGTCATCAGAATGTGGTGTGAGTTGCTCAGTCGTGTCTGATTCTTTTTTACCCCATGAACTGTCATCTGCCAGCTCCTCTGTCCATGGAATTCTCCAGGCAAGAATACTGGAGTGGGTTTCCATTTCCTCCTCCAGGGGATCTTCCCAACCCAGGGATCAAACCTGGGTCTCCTGCACTGAAGGCAGATTCTTTACCTTCTGAGCCACAAGAGAAGCCCTGTCATCAGAACACATATGGCCACTAAAGCTACGATGACAAAGGAAGAAGCAAACTGTCAGGCGAGTGTATTCTCCTTGGTTCTGTCTCATCTCAACAAAAATTTGAAGCGACGGATGTTAGAGCCCTTGGCATGTCATAGTTCTCAGACAGACCCTGTTATGGCACTTGGGTCTGGACAGACCATATTATAGCTCTCACACAGATCAGTGTTACAGCTTCATGTTACAGTTCTATGTTATTTAGAAAATAGCAGGAAAATACATCTTCGAAGCGTGAGGGCATGCCGACCCAGAACCGCGAAGAAAAGAGAGGGGCACCCCGACCCTTTGGCTCCAGTGTAATCTCCTCGGTTCTGTCTCATCTCAACAAAAATTTGAAGCAATGTACTTTAAAGCTCTAGGTGCCTCACAGCTCTGGGACAGTGTTATAGCTCCCTCAGTTTTATTTAGAAAATAAAGGAAAACACATCCTCAAGGCGTGGGGGGCATGCTGACCCAAAAGACACAAAGAGGAGAGAGAGAGAGAGAGACAGAGAGTGCACACACGTGGGATAGAGAGACCCTTGGCCCTTTGGCTCCTCTTTTTATATTTTTTTTTCCCCTCCCTGGGCCTGCCCTATGTAGATTGGGCTAGCCAGGAGTGCTGTTCATTCTACCTGAGGTCCTCACTCCGGTCCTCAGACCTTCCTTTGTTCTATTCACGTGGGCTTTTCCTTTCTTTGTCTTTTAACCACTACCATTCTGGGCTCCTGTTTCCTATACTAACTACCTAACAGAACCAAGGATTCCAAGATCAGGCAGCAGAAGTGGAGCCAGTGAAGGACACTGTGGAACAGAAAGACATCAATGTGTCCTGCTGAGGAAGCCAAAAGAGGTGACTCATTTAAAAGGATGGAAATGCAAGTTAAAAAAAAAAATCCAGAGACCCATTCACTCCTTTTCCAAATGGGAAAGGAATCAAGATTGCCAGAGAAATATCAATAACCTCAGATATGTAGATGACACCACCTTTATGGCAGATAGTGAAGAAGAACTAAAGAGCCTCTTGATGAAAGTGAAAGTGGAGAGTGAAAAAGCTGGCTTAAAGCTCAATATTCAGAAAACTAAGATCATGGTATCCAGTCCCATCACTTCATGGCAAGTAGATGGGGTAACAGTGGAAACAGTGACGGAATTTATCTTTTTGGGCTCCAAAATCACTGCAGATGGTGATTGCAGCCATGAAATTAAAAGACACTTACTCCTTAAAAGAAAAGTTATGACTAACATAGACAGCATATTAAAAAGCAGAGACATTACTTTGCCAACAAATATCCATCTAGTCAAAGCTATGGTTTTTCCAGTAGTCATGTATGGACATGAGTGCTGGACTATAAAGAAGGCTGAGCTCCGAAGAATTGATGCTTTTGAACTGTGGTGTTGGAGAAGACTCTTGAGAGTCCCTTGGATTGCAAGGAAATCCAACCAGTCCGTCCCAAAGGAAATCAATCCTAAATATTCATTAGAAGGACTGATGTTGAAGCTGAAACTACAATACTTTGGCCACCTAATGTGAAGAACTGACTCATTTGAAAAGTCTCTGATGCTGGGAGGGATTAGGGGCAGGAGGAGAAGGGGATGACAGGATGAGATGGCTGGATGGCATCATCGACTCAATGGATATGAGTTTGAGTGAACTCCAGGAGTTGGTAATGGACAGGGAGGCCTGGTGTGCTGCAGTCCATGGGGTCATGAAGTCAGACATGACTGAGCAACTGAACTGACTGACTCTGATTTAGTCCTAAAGGAAAGATTCCAAGCTTTAAGGAGTTTGTGTTACATGAAGCAAAGGGACCTAAGCAAGTCTCGGAGGTTTCATGCTGTGTATGACAAGGGTGCAAACGAAGAGAAGATTGGAGGTGCAATTGCCATTAAAAAGACTCTAGAGGAGGAGTAGAAATTAATTTTCTTCTAGAAATTCTTAACAGATCAGAAAATGGCTCTATAAATACTTTGAAAAACATTAAAAATGGTAACGACTAATGAGTCAGGCTCAGTTGTGTCTGACTCTTTACAGCCCCATGGACTGTAGCCTACCAGGCTCCTCTGTCCATGGGATTTTCTTACTGGAGTGGGTTGCCACTCCTACCCCAGGGGATCTTCCAAACCCAGGGATGAACCTGCGTACCATGTGTCTCGTGCGCTGGCAGCCAGACCTTTACCACTGCAGCACCTGTGAAGCCCTACATAGAGAGAAACATAATATAGATCTTTTCACCAAGTGCCTTTTTTACACCATTTGAGAGCAGATCTTTGGGCAGAACTTTTCTATGTCTGAGGGTGATTTTAAATTACCCAACAAATCATTTCAAATCCCACAGTTTGCAAAGTCAGGATTCGAACACATAAAAGATTGCCAGAGCTGACTTCTGAAACTACTAAACCTTTCCCCAAAACATTTACTCCTGGCAGTACCTGGGCTTTTGTGAACTAAGCTAAATTTCTGAAACCTGAAATGCAAAGGCAGCAGAAAGACAAACAGTATCAAACAACATGACTCCTCAAAATTTGCTCTGATGATCCTCAGATCGCAATTTTGATGATAATTAAGATGCATTCACTGGCAAGTGACTTGCCTGAGGTTATACAGATGCTTCTAAGCCAAGGTAGATTCTATGACTCCTGATTCCTCCTCTTCTACTATAAACACCCCATCAGTTTCATTATTAAAATACAATTGCTACCACATGGAGGAAGCGCCTAGAGGACTCAAAGATCTTCAGTCTGAATATCTTGAGATCTTGTGAAGTCTGAATAATTTTTCCTATTGATCAGGCCCCCAACAAAAGACAAAACTCCTTTTGTTTTTCAACAGATCAATCTTAAAAATTAACCTGCCTTCATAGGGTTGCTAAAAACTGACCTTGTTCCTTTTAATAGGCAAGGTATTTTCTTCAGACATGAGGTAGTAAAATTTTTGAGTGCACTTGGCAACTCTTCCCAGGAATATTTAAGTTTTCCACGAAAGGCAAAAAGTGTTCATATGAAAGATTCATTTCAATTCACTGCCAGCAGAGAGTTGTTTCTCTGCAGAGTATTTGAGGTATGCAGGCAATGAAATTTACAATGAAAACCTTCAACGTAAAACCTAAAATTTTGAATGGGCAAATGTTCTTCTCTGGGGTAGGGGAGATCTGGTTAATGTAAATTTGGTGAAGACAGCCTCAAAAGAGAGAGCTGGGAAAGAGGGAGTATTTTCCACTGACTCACCTTTGGAACAGTGTGTGTTGTAATGTGGATTTGATTGTGCAACCAGGCTTGTATCTACCCAACAGGGTCAGGAAATTTAGGAGGGATGGACAAAGCTTCCAAGTAGCTTTTGTTCTATTTACTTATGGCTGCGCTGGGTCTCGCTTTGTGCGGCTTTCTTTAGCTGCCGGGCGCATGGGCTTAGTGGCTGCAGCTCCCAGGCTCTGGAGCACAGGTTCAATAGTCGTGGCACATAGGCTTGGTTGCCCCGTGGCAAGTGGGATCCTCCTGACCAGGGATGGAACCCGTGTCCCCTGCACTCTGCCACCAGGGAAGTCTACTTGTGTTCTTTAGGACATCACTAGTGGAACTAAACTGAAGGCAGATTCCTGGATCTCAGCTGGTTCTGCTTTTGACTCTTCTTTGAGCAGATAACAGAAGTTTAGCTTCAGTTTCTCAGACAAACCCCTGGATGACTGCTGAGGGGGCACAGTTCAATATGACTCAGAACCTGAACAAAACTTGAATACTCACATTGGTCTATTAAGTATAACAAGCCCTTATTTGACTTCTGTGAATTTTAGAAAAACATTATAAAAGGGCACTATACACCACACAATTCTCTTGCTATACAACCAGTTAAGTAAAATCAACAGCAAGTTAAATAAAATCACATAATATAAATAAAATTAAGTGTGAATAAAATTTCTTCAAAGACATTACACAAATATCTCACTTAGAATTAAGCAAAGATATCATATTCTACAAATTATGAATACAGACTTTCAAAGTCTGTGACTCTATACAGAGAAAAGTAATAAAATTTAGAATCTATCATATGGCTTGTATATCCACTTCTTTGCGCTAATGCTTTCAATTTAATTCACTGAAGAAAAAAAAAATATGTGTGTTGGACTATTCCACTGGGTAATTCAATAGGTAAATGAGATAACAAATGAAAGGAGGCTGGAATTTACAATGTAAAGAGGACAGGAAAGACTTGTAAGAGGTGGAAAGGGAAATTTTACATTGAGATTGTATAGGGCTTGGAGTGTCTTTAAAGTTTTTATTTCATAGGTAATTAAAGTACGATGAAAAACCTTTAAGTGGGGAGACACAATTAAACTATGAATGGAAAAATCCACCAAATAGTCGCTTTCTAGCTAAGTAAAAAAAGTGGGCAAAGACTATCTCGGCTAACTGAAGCTTGGATGGGGAAGGGCCACAGTCTGGCCTCAAGGGTGACTAAAACCAAGGACATGAGGTTTCCTCATCACACTCTATCTCTCATGTCTTCCTCACTTAATAGTTTTATTTCCTCTTATAGTAGACGGACCCGTGGGTGACATATGGCAGTGGAACATGTTGTAGAATGTTCTGGCCTTGCATTTTCACAATGTCATAATCAGAAAGGAAATGATATTTTCTGTAGGTTTTTTGAACTTTTGTGGGGGAGGACTCCATTGCTCCATCTTGTGAAGCTGTCACCCCTTAAGGGATGGAATGTCTTTAAAGTTTTTTTGGTCAGAAAATAAGCCTGATCAACTCATTAAAACTGTGGAGTAACAGATGAATGGTATGTGGGGGTGTTTTCTTCATAAAAGAACAAGTCTTACTGGAATAATGAAGGATGAGATAATAATTAGGGGTCGGTTTTACTGCAGTATGATTTAATTTTAACGGAATACATCCACAATGACCCTATTTCCAAATAAGGTCCCATTTTGAAGTACTAAGGTTTAGGACTTCACCATAGAAATTTGAGGAGACAGGGAAACGATGTAGCTCAACCTGTAACTCATTGAAGCTTTGCCTGGCACACAAAATCGGTCTCCTCAAACCCATATGAGGTACCTTCTCTCTGGGAGAGCTCGAGCCAAGTAATGCCGGGAAGCAGAGCTAGATATTGCTACGGCAGACACCACTGTGGTGGTGTTCTAGAGGCACAGAGGGGTAGGGTGGAGAGGAGAGGGGCTCTGCGGGAGGGCAGAGAGGAGGCTGCAGTGGTGGTAGCATATGACTGCGCTTGTGTTCTTGGTGACCAAGCCTCTCTTTGATCCTTCTTGTTCCCTTAACCTTATTTGCCAACAGGTCTTCAAATTTGTGAGTTACCTGAAATTTTTCCAATAAATCGATTTGATTTCACTTAGCCAGACTTGATTTCTACTATATGCACCCAAGAAACCCATCAAGTACATATGTGTCGTCATATACTGCATCTTTGAAGTTCATTCTATATTACAAAGTGAGACAATCATTACATTGTGTAAGTTCACAAAATTCTTTAAATAGCTATTTAAAGGTAAACAGCCATTTCAATGAACAGAGTCTAATCGAACTAAAATGGTTTTGCTTTTAATTGAATTTAAGGTAAGTTAGTAACTTGTGTTTGAGTATATGAATCCTTGGTTATGATTAAGAAAATATACCTCATTTAAGAAGACATAAATTATACCAAAATTTTCTTAAGTCAGTCTCCCAAGGCAAGAGAGAGAAATACAAAAATAAACAAATGGGACCTAATCAAACTTATAAGCTTTCACACAACTAAGGAAACCATTTTTAAAAAATGAAAAGACAACCTACAGAATGGGAGACAATATTTGCCAATGATGTGACCAACAAGGGCTTAATCTCTATGCAAACAGGCCATACAGTTCAACAACAACACCACCAAATAAATAATCCAATCAAAAAATGGGCAGAAGACTTTAACTTGACAGTTCTCCAAAGAAGACATAACAGATGACCAAGAGGCACATGAGAAGCTGATCAATGTTGCTAATTATTAGAGAAACAGAAATCAAAACTATAATGAGGTACCACTTTACACCAGTTAGAATAGTGAAAGTGAAAGTCACTCAGTTGTGTCCGACTCTTTATGACCCCAAGGACTATACAGTCCATGGAATTCTCCAGGCCAGAATACTGGAGTGGGGAGCCTTTTCCTTCTCCAGGGGATCTTCCCAGCCCTGGGATGGAACCCAGGTCTTCCACATTGCAGGTTGATTCTTTACCAGCTGAGCCACAAGGGAAGCCTAAGAATACTGGAGTGGGTAGCCTATCCCTTCTCCAGTGGATCATCCCAACTCAGGAATTGAACCGGGGTCTCCTGCATTGCAGGCAGATTCGTTACCAACTGAGCTGTCAGGGAAGCATGGCCATCATTAAAATGTCTACAAATAACGAATACTGGAGAGGGTGTGGAGAAAAGGGAACCCTGCTACACTGTTGGTGGAAATGTAAGTTAGTGTAGTCACTATGGAAAATAGTGTGGAGGTTCCTTAGAAAATAAAAAATAGAGTTATGGTATTGTCCAGCAACCCCACTTCTGGGGATATGCCCAGACAAACCTATCATTCAGAAGGATACATGCACCCCTATGTTCATAGCAGCACTATGCACAATAGCCAAACCATGAAAACAGCCTAAACCTCCATCAGCAGGTGAATGCATAAAAGTGATGCGGTACATATCTACAACCGAATGCTACTTAGCCTTATAAAGAGTGAAATAATGCAGTTTGCAGCAACATAGATGGCTCTAGAGATTATCATACTCAGTGAAGTAAGCCAGACAGAGGAAGGCAAATACTACATGATATCACTTACATATAGAATCTAAAATATGGCACAAATTAGATGATCTAGAAAATAGACTCACAGACATAGAAATCAGATTTGCGGTTGCCAAAAGGGTGGGGGTGGGGAGGGAGAGGGACGGACTGAGAATTTGGAGTTGGTAGATGCAAACGATTACATTTAGAATGGATAAGCAAGGTTGTACTGCATAGCACATGAGATTATATCCAACTTCATGGGATAAACCGAAAGGGAAAAGGACACTTTAAACAAGAATGCATATGTGTGTAAAACTGAGTCACTCTGTGGAACAGCAGATATTGGCACAATATTGTAAATCAACTATCCTTCAATTAAAAAAATGGGAAAAAAGTATACCTCGTTTAATTTAATGTCACTTATGTTTAACTCCATGTAAAGTTATTAGGCCAATGACTTATTTTCATTCTTTTTTTATTGTTAGAATTTAAGAATACTTTCAATTCTTTTTGCTTAAAAACATTTATTGTCTAATCAAGCATTATCAAGTAAATCCCAGATTTTAAGTTAAAATATACAATTAGCAAATAGGAATTGTTTTAAGTTTCTTCATATTCAGAAAAATGTTTTTGATTGTAGTTAAAAATAGTTTACATGTGATTATTTCCATAGTATTTCAATATAATGTTTCTGTTTATTTACTGTATAATTTTTCAGAGATAAATTGGGGTTTATTGGGGTTTACAGAATGTATTTGAAATTATAAGGCAATTATTTAAAAATTGACTAAATTAATGTTGAAACATCTTTTCCTCCAATGTAGAAAATTCACTGTTGCAGAAGTAAGGTCTTATTCTTTGCTGAAATAGAACAGGAAAAAAAATGATTCACTTTTAAAATTATTAGTATAGTTCATATATGAGGTAAGGAGTTTATAAAATGAAACAATAAGTATCACATTTCATGTCAATTCCACGATATAAGTCACTTGTATTTGTAGATTCAAAGCTAAGCTAGAAAAAACATCTCAGGAGCTAAGGGGCTGATGATCATATAAACCGTAAAATGTGTTAGCAGCAATAAATTTCACCTCCTTGGTTCAAAGGGCATTTGATTATATTCTGCACTGTCAGGGTCCCTCCCGTCAGAGCTCATCTTGGAATGATAAACAAGGCAGGCCTGTAATGTGCACCAGAGAGGGACAAGATGCACCTGTCACTACAAGTTTTGAGACAAATCAGTAGGGCTTGCAGACAGCTGTGTCATCCATGAGTGAGTCCATTTGCAGGCTCAGCAATGGGTAGTAAAAAAAAAAACGCTCCAGTCAGTCCAGATGGCAACCTCACAGCGTTTGCAATGTTACATTTTTTAATTTTATGAGATCTTTTTGAATTGAAAATTATGTCAACTAAACTCCATCTTTATAAATGTTCGTGTATTATAAAAAGCAGTCGACCCCAAATCATCTTCATTTGTGTATACAATTGTAATGTATTATCATAAATGTTTCATAAATAAATGTTGATATTTAATGACAAGAAAATGAATTGTGATATAATGTTAATAGCATATGTTTTATTAGTAGTATAATCTTTAAATATTCTATGAATTTGATATACATCTCTTTAAGATGGAAATTTGGGGGCCTTAGCTGAAATTTCTCTAGCCTAGAATGTTTTACTCTTGTCATTTATGTCTAATCATGCACACCTCTTATGAAGAACCACCACAACACAACCTATTGGCCTCTAAAACTATTTTCAAGGTGATTATTTGAAATATATATTTGTAAAATCTTGGGTTCTTATTTTTAACACATGGTACTTGTGCTGGTTTGTTATTCAAGGAATATTTATTGAGCATTTGGTATTACTTACTATTGGAATATATGCGGGAAATGGTTTCTTTTTTTCTCATTGTTTGTATTGTAAAGAAAACCTGTGTAACCTTCTGTAAAGAATGCGGTATTTGGTTGGTTTTCTTATGACTACATTGTTCTAAAAAACTGAATATCTGGCATTCTTGAAAAGTTTATTTCTATTTCTTTGGATTAATTCAGTGAGCATTAAAATCTAAAAAGCAATTTCATATTCTGATCTAAAAATTTATCTTGACCAAATTATTCCTTTAATTTAGAGGTTTCAAGTTTCTGTTGCTGTTATATTTTGGCATAAACTATTAAAATAACTTTCAAACTTACAATTTTTATTGAAAATGCTTCTCTTCAAATGATGAATTAGTGACCAAAAAAAAAAAAAAAAAAAAAAAACAACCCTTTACAGCTTGCCTGGTGGTCTAGTGGTTACAGATCCACCTGCCATTGCAGGGGACACAACAAGTTCCATCCACCCCTTGTCTGGGAAGATCCCACAAGCCACCGGGCAAAAAAGCCTGTGCGCCACGATTACTGAGCATGCGCTCAAGAGCCGGGAACCCGCAGCTGGTGAACCTACGACAAGAAGAAGCCCAAGCACCATGAGGAAGGGTAACCCCCACTGCCACAGCCAGAGAGTGCTGGGCACAGC
Source organism: Capra hircus (assembly GCF_001704415.2). Classification (NCBI taxonomy): domain Eukaryota; kingdom Metazoa; phylum Chordata; class Mammalia; order Artiodactyla; family Bovidae; genus Capra; species Capra hircus. Next base: position 5,224,166 of record NC_030813.1, read on the forward strand.
GACGAAGACCCAGTGCAGCCAAAAGCAAATCACCTTTTTTTTTTTTTTAATGCCCTTACATGTTGCTAATTCATTATTAAGTGTTAGAGTGTCAATCATTCAATAAAAATTTTGCATGTTTTGTAGCACATAGTATTGAGCTGGATTTTAAGTGTTATGATTTGCTACTTTCTAAAAGAAGATTTTCCAGTCGTGAGCTAGATTTAATAAATTAAGAAATTCTGTGAACCAACAATTAGAATTTTAAGGTTTTAAATAAAATTAAATAAAATGAGTACTATATGTTTACTATCAAACACTGTTTCTAATGCTCAAATAGGACAAACATGAAAATTATGTTAGTATTCGTTATATGTTTACACTGATAAAGCTAAATAATTATTTATTTATGTCTTATAGGAATACAATCTCAATCGACAGTGGCACATTCCCATACCAAAAATTTTAAAAAGAGTCTCGCTCTAATAAATGTTTGCTCAGTGAATACAAATACTGCATTGTCATGATTAGTTCATGGAGTGTTAATTTATTTTAATTTTACTATACTTTAGATATTGAGAATACTCAGGCATGGTACTCTTGGTAAATGAAAAGATGAAACAATTCATGAAATTTAGACAGTGACTTTACCCTATATTTTATGATAAAACTTAACAGAAACCCGTCATGTTCTTTCTTTTAGCGAAGAGTATTCAAACCTAATTCCATCTCCTGCATGCATTAATGACCCAAGAAAAGTAGAGGCATAAGTCTCTTTCAATTTTATGGGATTTGTGATTTCTCAATGTTTTTCAGTGGTTACTATAAAGCTCATATTTGAAGTTAGTACTGAATTTGATTTTTTAATACTTTTATTTCCTTGTCAGCAACTTCTCAAAAGTCAGATCTTTATGTTTCTTTGATAGATTTTGAAAGAGGGCAGTTGTCATGTATGGCAAATCACCAGACAATATTAACTATGTCAGTTGAGAATAATTACAAAGGTGTGTGTCAAACTCACACAGGAAATGTGGAATCAGTACAAGCACGGATCACATTCCTGTCCTCTCACAAAGATCTTTTCTCCCTGTTTCATGTAAATGGTGCATTCACTAGGACTGCTTCTGCCATGTACAACGTTTACCATGTTTCTGGCTTTCAGTGGATACTGAAATAATAAGAGTAGAATTTTTTTCTGTTTGAATGTAGTGGCTCGGCAGATGTTTTCAAACAGCCTCTCATATATTCAAACCATATTCTTTTGGATACTGTTTAAAATGGCTCTTTGAATCTCAAGAAGTAACTTTTTAAATCTTTTGAAAATTTGAAAACTAGCATTCTGTGTCCCACCAAAATAAATGACTCTTTCTGCTTTGTCCTTGCAACGTAACAATCACCTACCCTGCCACAAGGGTTTATAATGCTTGTAATACACATCTGTGGTCTACAGATGAATTTCTCATCATGTTCAGTCATAATAGGTGCAAAAAACCTAATTTTGGGCAATTTGTCACTAGAGAAAGTTAAAATACTTTATATTAATAAAAAAAATGATGAGATACGTCCCACGTGTTCTGCAGACCATGGAGCTGTGTGAAACTCTTGTAAAAGCAACATGAGCGTATCCAGATATAGTTCAATGGGGCAGTAAGACCACAGCCATCAATTACTTAAAGAAAGCCTGTCTGGAGACAGCCATGCCAAGCACCTGAATTCACTTTAATGGTGGAAGTGGACACATGTGCTTGGGGAGTTCAAATCCTTTATGAGTAACACTCACATATGATATATGGACAGAATGCAAAACTAAGGAATTTTTTTTTTTCTTTTAGCAGTGTGGTTGTTGTGAAAGACATGCTTTACACACATCCTTTTGAATGTAGTAACACTGTGATTGCTATTTAGAAATGCTTAGAATCTGCTTTCTAGTATGATATTGAATATAAGTGGAATTGATGTCTTCATAGAATCTGAAAGGTATAGATGTTTCTATTTATCTTAACTAAAAATATAGGAACAGTAACTGATTAATACTGAAATAGTGTTTCTCTTGACTAATCTTGTTGGAAGATTCTGATAACTTGTGGACAGACTCATTCCAGGGAGCACCTGTATGTCATACAGTCATCCCTCTATGTGTGGGGGAGTGAGGAGGGTGGAGGAGGGGGGATCTAGGACCTCTGTTGATACCAAAATCCATTAATGCGCATGTCCCTGATAGTCGGTGCTCCATGCCTGTGGGCTTGACATCCCTGTATACTGAGGTTTGACTGTATTTATACCTCATTCTCAATTTTAAAAAGATGATAAAGTGAATAATATTTGATGATAGAGTAACATGATTTAAAGGTAATCAATAAATGCAGACTGATTAGGCTTATTCATTTTATAATGAGGCTATATGGAAAGTCATTAAATAGTTCAGTCTTAGGTTCAGAACATCTCTGGACATAAACATATTCATGCTATTCTATGTAAAATTTCCATTTTTTTACTTTATAACAGTAATTAAAAATGAACCTGTGACCCCATGGATTGTAGACTACCAGGCTCCTCTATCCACGGGACTTTCTAGGCAAGAGTACTGGAGTGGGTTGCCATTTCCTTCTCCAGAGGATCTTTCCGACCCAGGAATTGAATCCAGGTCTCTGACATTATAGGCAGACACTTTACCATCTGAGCCACCAGGGAAGTCGAACTGAAATATGTAAATGACTGCAAAGGAGATCACATAGTATATTAATAGATAAAAATCATCATTTACAACTGAAATATATGTACTTTTTCAGAAAGTAATTGAATAACACTTTATTCTGATTTATTGATAAATTAATTATAGTAAGTTGCCAGAATACATATTTGGGTTTTTATATCCCTGCTCTTATAAAACAAATAAATTAATTTTTTTCCAGTTGTTGAATATACTCATCATAATGTATCAGGAGTAAACCATAAATATTTAATCTCAGACTACGTTAAATAGTAATAAACAGAGCACAGTGATTAAACTATGTTCATTTGTTCTACTACAGTTTCCTGAAATTCTTCTCTAGTCCCAAAGAACCCATTATCACCTTAGAGACTGATAAACTACTATAAGGTTCTTTGTTCTTTCCAAATATTTCCTAACTAGAAAATTTTGACTTTTGTTTTGCTGTTACTTTTGTTTTCTATTACCTCAATTTCAGCAATGAAATAATTCAATGGAAACCCTAGGAACACAGAAATTAGGCCTATGAGGTTTGCGGAATCTAATATAGTCTCACTGCGGGGGATTTTAATGTGTAAATCCTAAATGTAGCAAAGAGGTGACAGGTCCCTAAAGGTTAATATTTGCAAGGATTTCAATTTTTAAAATACCAGTTTCCCCTCAAAATCTATAAACATATGGGGAGCACCATAGTCTCTACAAGGAGACAAAGTGAAACTGAAAGAACAAATCGTACAACCTAGGTACTTGTGTACAACTTGACTAATTATGGATGCTTTTCTTTCCTGATCACTTTGGGTATGTTACACAGACATGGTTGAAAATTTCCCCTCTTATCTAAACCCCCAAAGTTCCTAGAGGAAAACAGTTGCTCTTTTTTTTTTTTTAATTAGAAACTCACTTCTGAATATTATGGTAGCTCTGGCCGCGTGTGCACGCTACGGTCCACTACCATCCTAGTTAATGCCTTCCTCAGGGAACCACTCACTCAGTGATCTTTCTATGCTGCTGGAAGGCAGCAGTGTTTATTTCCTGCTCACTTTGTTCTTTGCTTCTCAAATCTTACAACTAGCGTCTGAGGAATCCTGAGATATGTCAAGAAAGAAAAATCAAGAAAATCATGACTATAATTTAGCTAAAAAGGAGGAATAAAACAGTGCAAATATTTAGCTTTTAGTAAAAAATTAAAAGAAAACAAAATGAAGTTGATCATATTAATACTGAGTCCAGCTGAATATGATACACACAAAAAGAACTATGCCCTGTAGGAGCACCAAACCACAAAATTATTATCAACTGGAAATCACAGAATCCTACATTACTCTCAAGTGACTGAAAACCAGAAAAATTCAGGAAGTTGTTTGGGTGATAAAGCTAGTCAAATTGAGTATTTTTGTCTCTGGCTATTATATAATGGCATGAACTCCAGTTTAAAGAAAAAGAACAGAACAGAGAGATTGTGAGAAGTGTTCAAATTATTAGTCTTCTAAAATACTGGAGTAGAGATATCCTTTGAACATTAGGTAATTCTCTTCTTATTGTTACTGTAAGTAATTACATAAGGGCAGAAACTAAATATAAGGAAAAGAGACTGATAATATCTACCATCAATTTAAGCATTTCCCTTTAGTTATTTTCACTTTGAATTTGAAGCAAAGTCCTTAAATCACTTTAATGTCTATATTTATGGCTGGCAATACGCAGGCCATGACAGACCAGCAGGGGGCTGAGGGCTCAACGTTGAACTCTTCTAATGATTCACGAGGAAACATTTCATCTTTGGTGTAACTTCGGAATTTAGGGACAAGCAGAGTTTCCACAGGAAGGGCTCCTAGCAGATCAATGTTACACCAAGGTTATTAAGGTTTGATCCTTAATGCTAAAGATTAAAATAGTGGCAGGAAAAGTTTGGAATTGAAAACTGTGGGGAAAGTTTTAGAAAAGGAAAAACTACTAGGTTCACATTTACAAAGGCTGTGCTAGAGTAACTGTGTTTATAGGAAAAGGGAGTGCAGGAGCCAATTAGCACTGATTGTACAGTTCACTCACATCAAAGGTTGTATTGACAAGTGATTCAGAGACTTTTAAAAATGGAGCCATTTGATGGAATTACCAAATGCTACAGCCACGAAGCATGCTAATATTCCTAGGCATATTCTTCTAAGAGAAATGAACATGTGTCCATACAAAAGCTTGCACATGTATATTCATAGAACATTATTCATGATAGCTAGGAAGTGGAAGTAAATGTCCACTAGCTGAAGAACAGGTAAACCAATGTGATATATCTATATACAGAATATTATTCAGCCATAAAAAGGGAGTAAGCACTGATTCAGGCTACAACATGAATGAACCTTGTAAACATGCTAAGTGAAAGATGCCAGTTTCAAAAGGCCGTGTACTGTATGATCACACTAATAAAAAATGTCCAGATTAGGTAACTGAACAGAGATAGGAGTCGATTACAGGTTGACAAGGCCAGAGAGGCAAGGGACAGGAAACGACTGCTAATAACTATTGGGCTTCTTTTTTGGGATGATGAACATCTGAAAACAGTGATGACAGTTCCAAAACTGAATTCATGAAATATCACTGAATTGTAAACTTGACAATCACAATGAATAGAATACACATCTCAATGGGAGCTGTGTTATGATTAGTGATATTTCTGAGTAAAGTATGCTACAACTAATGTGACTAAATGGAAAAAAAAGTTTGTCTTTGAGAAAAAATATAAAAAGTGCCATAAGAACACAATATGCCAAGCACACGTATTTCTATAAACTGAGTGTGAAGCTATTCCTAGCTTAAATTATACCAAAGCTGCAACAGTTATGTACTAATAAGCATGTGATAAGGCCAATGAGTTCAAACTGAAAAGAGTTTGTAAAAATGAAAGATATGTTATATAGTGATCATGATGGAATTTAATTATGCCCCAAAAGTAATTATTAAAGGAGAGATCTAGTGTACAATTAACATTTTAGAGCAAGTATTTTTGAACTTGAAAGAAAGAAAACTATTCTAGATTGGGACCAGGAATGATGCAGGAAGTAATTGTGGGTGACTTTACTAGGAAATACTGATTAGTATACAACAAATGTCAATATTCTAATAATGCAAGGAAGAATCTAAAGAAATTCAGTTGTGGTTATGCAATTTTAGAAATAATGACTAACAGAAAATGTGGGCAATAATGGAGGAGAACAGTGAAATTGAAAACTAAGGCAAAAAGGGAAAGCTAAAAAATGATCCAAAATGCTTCAGAGGAGGTCTAAGAAAAATGATCAGTATGGCCCACAGACCTGAAAAATGACCAAACATGTTCAACACAAAAAAATGCTAAATATGATGAAAAGGGCAGCTTTTTTTTTTTTTAATTGTGGAAAGGAATAACATTAAAGTAAGCAAGAATGCTTACCAAAAGTGGCACATAAGATGCAAAGTTAGACAGAGTTGAATCAAAAGCAAACAAAAACATCAAAAATCACTTTTAAAGAAATTTTTTGCTTTCGTTTTGATAGACAGTATTCTTTTGTACGCATATAACACAATTTATTTATCCATTCCTTTAGCGACATTGGGACGGTTTTTGGATTGGAATTGTTATGAAAATATCTTAATGTCTATTTTGTTTGGATTATTTTCATGGATATATATTTTAATTTTTCTTCAGATGCCACATTCTAGACCTAGGAGTCTATTTTTTTTAATAAGGAAAGTATGCTATTAACTTTATAAAAATTGTCAAATGTTTTCCTAAGGCGGCTTGTTCTTTTATTTTTTGACCAGAAATATACTGGAGCTGCAGTTGCTCTACATACTCACCATATTTGATTTTGCCAATATTTATAGTTATACCCCAAAGAGTGTACTCCAAGATAGCAGAATAGAAAGACATGCACTCAACTTCTCCTGCAAGAACACCAACATTGCAGTTAGCTGATGACCAGCTATTGACAGGAGGGTGTTAGAATGCACCAAAAAAAGATGCCCCACATCCAAGACAAAGGAGAAGCCACAGTGAGGTGGTAGGGGGGCACAATCACGTCAATATCAAACCCTATACCAGCCAGAGACTCTTGAGGGAAACAAACAATACCTTGTGCACACCACAATTGTGCTCATTCCACATGCTAGCAAGGTAATGTTCAAAATCCTTCAAGCTAGGCTTTGTGAACCTAGGTACATGTACCAAGAACTTCTAGATGTACAAGCTGGATTTAGAAAAGGCAGGGGAACAAAGATCAAATTGGCCAACATCTGTTGGATCACAGAAAAAGCAAGATAATTTCAGAAAAAACATCTCCTTCATCGACTAACCTAAAGCCTTTGACTGTGTGAATCACAACAAACTGTGGAAACTTCTTAAGGAGATGGGAATACCAGACCACCTCAAATGTCTCCTGAGAAACCTGTATGCAGGTCAAGAAGCAACAGTTAGAACTGGACATGGAACAACAGACTGGTTCCAAACTGTGAAAGGAGTATGTCAAAAAGGAGTATGACAAAGGAGTATGTCAAAATTGGGAGAGGAGTATGCTTATTTAACTTATATGCAGAGCACATCATATGAAATGCTGGGCTGGATAAAGCACAAGCTGGTGTCAAGATTGCTGAGAGATATATTAATAATCTTAGATTTGCAGATGACACCACCTTAATGGCAGAAAGCAAAGAGGAACTAAAGAGCCTCTTGATAAAAGTGAAAGAGGAGAGTGAAACAGTTGGCTGAAGACACAATGTACATAAACTAAGATCATGGCATCTGGTCCCATCACTTCATGGCAAATAGATGGGGAAACAATGGAAACCATGACAGACCTTATTTTCTTGGGTTCCAAAATCGCTGTGGATGGTGATTTGAAGCCGTGAAATTAAGACGTTTGCTCCTTGGAAGAAAAGCTGTGACAAACTTAGCGTGTTAAAAAGCAGAGCTATCACTTTGCCAACAAAGGTCTGTATAGTCAAAGCTATATACTCATGTGAGAGTTGTATCATAATGAAGCCTGAGTGCCAAAAAATTGAACTGTGGTGGTGGAGAAGACTCTTGAGAGTCTCTTGGACTGCAGTGAGATCAAACCAATCAATCCTAAAGGAAATCAACACTGAATACTCATTGGAAGGACTGATGCTAAAGCTGAAGCTCAAATACTCTGGTCACCTGATTCAAAGAGCCAACTCATTGAAAAAGACCCTGATGATGGGAAAGATTGAGGGAAGGAGGAGGAGCGGGTGACAGAAGATCAGATGGTTGGATGGCATCACCAAATCAATGGACATGAATTTGAGCAAACTCTGGGAGATAGTTAAGAACAGGGAAGCCTGCTGAGCTGCAGTCCATGGGGTCACGAAGAGCTGGACACAACTTAGTGACTGAACAACAACAGTAATTATTCCCATTTCTCTGAGTGTGAAGTGGCAAATTATTACAGTCTTAATTGTATATCCTTGATAACTAATGAGGATAGGCAACTTGTCAAATGCTAATTGGACATTTGTATATCTTCTTTGATGAAGTATCTGTTTAAGCATTTGCTCCCATTTTAATGGGTTACTGTCTTTGCATTATAGATTTATAGATGCATTTTATAAGCTCCAAGTATAAGAACTGCATATTTCTATATAACTCTATTTATACATATTTTGTCATGTGTGTGCTGGAAGAATTATCTCCCAGTTTATGATTCTACTTTTCATCTTCTTAGCAGTAATTTTGGTGGCATCATCACCTTAATGAATATTAATTTACCAATTTGTGGTTTCCTGTCTATTGTTTGCTTAGAGTTGCTTAAAATTTTTCTTTGCCTCCTCCATGTTCATGAAAATATTCTTCCATATTTTCTTCTAGAAATTTTATAGTATTAGCTTTTATGTTTAAACATATGATTACCTCATATTAACTTTTGGTTATGGTATAATATATAGGTCTACTCAATTTTTAAATATATTATCTAGTTGTTTCGGCACCACTTCCTGCAAGGCTTGTTTTTCTCCTTTGAATTGCCTTGAATATTTTGTTGAATTGATTATTAATATGTAGATATAGATCTAAGTTCTCTATTCTGTTCCATTGTTCTATACGGCTATCCTTATGTCAGTACTACAGTCTTAATTATAGTAGCTTAATCTTAAGTCTTGAAACAAGATAATAAAAATCTCCAACTTTATTTTCTGTTTTAAGAATGAGCAAAAATTAAAATAACATAAATACTATCTGTGCACCCATTCCCCCCCAAATAATGCCTTGGGTATACTAGGTCCTTTGCATTTCTATATAAATTTTAATATCAGCTTGCCATTTTATTTTTTTAAAAACTGGAATTTTTATTGGAGTTGGAATCCAAACAGTGTTAGTCCTTCCAATCTATGAACATGGTATATATAATCATTTGTTTGTCTCTTTTAGTTTCTTCCGGAAATGTTTCATAAACATAAATGAAACATCTTAGGATATCTTTTGTTAAAATTTTTTCCTAAGTGTTTTTAAATAAAGTAAACATTTAAGAAATTGCTCAGTTTTTTTTTTTAAGAGTATTTCATAGAAAAGATTTTTCTTCCCAGCCAAACAGACATGATTTCCAGTTGTCTTTCTCTTTGTGATATTAGCAGCTGTGTTGAATTGCCTCTTGTCAACTTGGCAACATTACTACACTTTTCTAAAGCTGGGAAGGCTATTTTCCAGAACCCTCTTCCCTGAATGATTTCCCATGGGATTTGAAAATGAGAAAAACTCATGCATGACTTGGAAGACGAAAGTAAAACAAAAGTCATTCCGGTGATTTTGGCAGCCAGGCATGAATCCACAATGATCTTAGCGATCATAGTATCCAGACATAACACCATCACGGACCTCTCATGAACTTGTACTTCATGACAGATGCAGCAATTTCTTGGACTTTTTCACGAGCTCTAGCTTCTACTCCGCCTTTAGGTTGATGTAAGTTATGATTGTTTTTCTTTCTTGAGGCATCCTTCCAGACTTTTACTTTCCTTACTTTAAGTTTACATTAACTTAAGCACTAATTTCTATATTAAAATTTTATTTCTGAAACACTTAACTAGTTTTCTTTTCCTGGTTAATGCAGACTGATAATTGCAACCAAGCATAATAACTTCCTAGATTTGTTACTTAATTAAAAGTTGATAAATGGAGATAATTTAATTCATTTTCCACATACTAGTTAGAAAGCTATAAAGAGAAATTTGTACTCATTATCTCTTTGGTTACCACAAGGTACTATTTTCAGAGGAAAGGCAGGATAAATACTTGATTCTTTTTCTTTATTTGCCACTTTTTGGTCAGTTGCTATTTTATATACCATATTGCTAAATGAGTTGGTTTTTTAATATCCATCAAAATTTACTTTTTAAAAACTGACTTTGGGAAAGAATTTATCTGTTTACCCAATCTACTGAATTTTTTATTCCAAATGTAATATTTTAAAGTTTTAGAGTTTAAAAAAATATTTTAACCTCTGCAGAGATCCCATATCTGTTTACTCACAGCAACAATATTTCTCTTTAAGTCCTTAGACTACATTTATAATCTTTCATCACAGGTTTTTACAGCATTAGCTAACATCTGGAGCATGTTGTCTATTCTATTGACTACATGTTTTAGTATCATTATAAACCCATGTATTTAAATATATTAGGAGTGCTTCTGATCATTTTAGTCATCATTATTGATGCTTAAATTATTTCAAGTTCAGAGAGCAGCTGCTTTTTCAAGCTGCTTCCTGGATCCTGTGACAAGATGATCTAGATTGATTTTGTTCATTACTTGCTCAAAGCCAGAAAGTACACATTTCTCCAAGAGGCTCTGACTGTTTTCTAGGGAGTGATGGTATTTGGAAACTAACTCTGCATCCCCAGGGTCTTCCTGCTACTGTTTTGCTTAATGTTTCTAGGATGTATCAGTGGATACATCTAAAATATAAGTAGGGTTTTTAAACTGATAAAATGCATCATACATTTAGTACTGCATCAGGTCAAATTCAGGATTATAAGATTTTATTTAACTCTATAGATCTTAAATATATATCTTTTTCTGGCACATTGGAAAAGTCAGATTTTCAATGTTACAAATGTAATTTCTCATTTTCTTTGTCCTATATTGAAAGACAAACAATAGTCTTAGAATAGAAAAATCACCTCCATTATGAAAAAAATACTTACTAAAAGCAGTGTAAGATTATTTATATATTTTACTCTGTTCTTAACTAATATCACACCCAGGGACATACAAATTATTGCTTTTAAAAGTCATTTGGTAAAATTCTAATTCAAAGCATTCATGAATGAATGAATTAGAGAATATTAAACTTACATTCCAAACACTTCAACTCAGTGTTCTAAAACAGATTAATTTATTTGTCAGAGGTAAAAATCTATTATTTTCAAGAGATTTTAATTCACTGTACTGGAATACAGCACAGTTTCCACTGGCTTGAGAAAAAAGGATAAAAAGTTTCCCAAACATGTTATTAGAAAAAATGTTTAAGCATGAAAAACAAAGCTGAAGGAATTGCATATGGACATCCATATACCAACCACTTAGATTCCACAATTCAGTTCAATCAGTTCAGCCCTCAGTCATGTCTGACTCTTTGCGACCCCATGGACTGCAGCACGCCAGGCCTCCCTGTCCATCACCAACTCCAGGAGTTTACTCTGACTCATGTCCATTGAGTCAGTGATGCCATCCAACCATCTCATCCTCTGTCATCCCCTTCTCCTCCTGCCTTCAATCTTCCCAGCATTAGGGTCTTTCCAAATAAGTCAGTTCTTCACATCAGGTGGCCAAAGTATTGGAGTTTCAGCTTTAACATCAGTCCTTCCAATGAATATTCAGGACTGATTTCCTTTAGGATGGACTGGTTTGATCTCCTTGCCGTCCAAGGGACTCTCAAGAGTCTCCTCCAACACCACAGTTCAAAGACATCAATTCTTCCTTTGTAATCCAACTCTCACATTCATACATGACCACTGGAAAAACCATAGCCTTGCCTAGACGGACCTTTGTCAGCAAAGTAATGGCTCTGCTTTTTAATAAGCTGTCTAGGTTGGTCATAACTTTCCTTCCAAGGAGTGTCATGGCTGCAGTCACCATCTGCAGTGACTATGGAACCCAAAAAGATAAAGTCTGTCACCGTTTCCAATATTTCCCCATCTATTTGCCATGAGGTGATGGGACTGGATGCCATGATCTTCGTTTTCTGAATGTTGAGCTTTAAGCCAAGAGGCTCTTTAGTTCTTCACTCTCTGCTATAAGGGTGGTGTCTGCATATCTGAGATTATTGATATTTCTCCTGGAAATCTTGATTCCAGCTTGTGCTTCATCCAGCCTAGTGTTTCTCATGATGTACTCTGAATATAAGTTAAATAAGCAGGGTGACAATATACAGCCTTGACGTACTCCTTTTCCTGTTTGGAACCAGTCTATTTGTTCCATGTCCAGTTCTAAGTGTTGCTTCCTGACCTGCATACAGATTTCTCAGGAGGCAGGTCAGGTGGTCTGGTATTCCCATCTCTTTCAGAATTTTCCATAGTTTGTGCTGATCCACACAGTCAAAGGCTTTGGCATAGTCAATAAAGCAGAAAAAGATGTTTTCCTGGAACTCTTTTGCTTTTTTGATAATCCAGCAGATGTTGGCAATTTGATCTCTGGTTCCTCTGCCTTTTCTAAAACAAGCTTGAGCATCTGGAAGTTCATGGTTCATGTATTGCTGAAGCCTGGCTTGGAGAATTTTGAGCATTAATTTACTAGCATGTGCTGCTGCTGCTGCTGCTGCTGCTCTGCTGCTGCTGCTGCATCGCTTCAGTCGTGTCCGGCTCTGTGAGACCCCATAGACAACAGCCCACCAGGCTCCGCCGTCCCTGGGATTCTCCAGGCAAGAACACTGGAGTGGGTTGCCATTTCCTTCTCCAATGTATGGAAATGAAAAGTGAAAGTGAGGTCGCTCAGTCATGTCCGACTCTTTGCGACCCCATGGACTATAACCCACCAGGCTCCTCTGTCCATGGGATTTTCCAGGCAAGAGTGCTGGAGTGGGATGCCATCGCCTTCTCCCCAGGCCAGAATACTATACTCCAATAAAAATATATCCATCTTAAAAAATTTTTCATAGGGTGGACAATATTTGAGCTGAGATTTGAAGGATGGCATTCTAAGGAGATGGAAGAGCATGTGTAAATACATGACCTGAGATAGAATGAGGGCTCTTTTGTAACTTGAAGTTATTTATATAGTATGAATGATGGGCAAAATTTGAAAAAAGCTTTCCTGGTGGCTCAAATGGTAAAGAATATACCTGCAACGTAGGAGACCAGGGCTTGATAACTGGATTGGAAAGATCCCCTGGAGAAGGGAATGGCAACCCACTCTGGCACTCTGGCCTGGAGAATTCCATGGACAGAGGACCCTGGTGGGCTACAGTCCATGGAATTGCAAAGGACACAACTGAATGATTAACACTTTCACTTTCAAAATTTGAAAGGGGGTGAAGATAGGCACTTAGTTAGGAACTAGAGCACAAGGGCCCTGTGTTCCATAAAAGAGCTTAAATATTATTCTAAAGGCCAGAGGAAGGCACTGAAGAATTGTAAACCAGAGAGTGATCTAGTCATGCTCCTCTGCGAGGTTCAGACGTGTCTGCTTCGTTTGTATGATCTCTAGCACCACGTCTGGGAGACCAGGTACAGTCAGGAAAATCAGTTGTCTTTTTTTTTTTTACCTTCTAAAAAGATTAAATATGCATTTTTTGATTTTTCACCTATAGATTTTATTGTTTAAATATTTACATGTAATAACTATTTAATTATTATTATATTATTAAATATAAATATTTAATTATATGAAAAAGTTTAATGTCTTTCAAAATTTTACATTCAGTTATCCAGATCTCTTTACTATCTTGCATTTATATGTCAGATTTTCTCCATTAATCATTTCCTCAAAATTCTGTGAGGCAGCTCATTGGAAAAGACCCTGATGCTGGGAAAGATTGAGGGCAGAAGGAGAAGAGGACAACAGAGGATGGGATATTTGGATGGCATCACTGACTCAATGGATATCAGTTTGCGCAAACTCCAGGAGATAGTGGAGGACAGGGAAGCCTGGCGTGCTGCAGTCCAAGGGATTGCAAATAGCCAGGCAAAACTTAGGGACTGACCAACAATAGAATGTTGAATTATTTGTTAAATTGTGTGTTAAAAGTTTAAGAGTTTCCTCCCCTTTCCCCCATTCTTAGTTTTCTGAATGTGAAATCTAGGTGACGTTTTCTCCACTTTGATTTTAAGAGTGTTATCTCCTCAGTGTGAGAACCCTAAGGATGATCATGAGATGAGCAAGTAATGAAATGTTTCCTTCCTTCATGATCCTGAGAGTGTTATGTATAGTCTGAATCCACACATGCATGTGTTCCACAAGTACTACTCTATGAAGAAAGGACTTCTCATGATTCTTCATTGAATCCCTTCTCTAGGATCAATTATTGGGCATTCTTCTAGAACCTTCAACCATTTACATACTGTTTTAGTGGTTTCTCCTTCACTGAATTTTCATGTACGCATTAAGCCTGGTGCTTGGCTGAAATGTTTGTTCACAGTGATTACAGAACTAGGGGTTTCCCAAGTGGAGTTTGCTTACATTTTCTAACCATAGATTATGAAATGAAACCAATCCTGCACTGATTAGAGACCTGAGCTCTCCACTGTCCAAAGCTCTGTACACTTGACTCCTTAATATTTTACTTCTGACAAAAAGAAAAATCATGATTACTAGGGAAAGAATAATATCCAATGTCAAACTAGACATGAATACAAAGCCCTCTGAAGTTCACATCAGCACTTTTTCAAGTTATGTTAATAAAATCATGAAGTGGATTTAAGGCTTGACATACATTTTTTTAAATGAGATGCAGTCATAAATATCAGAAAACATAACCTGATTAAGGCTAATTAGTCCTTCATAAAATCTGTTTAGTTATATGGAAAGGTGATGTGTGCCGACAACTATGTGCGTGTACTGGGTCACAGTGTGAATTGTGTTTTATGCTCCAGATTGTGACAAGGGCACTCGGAAGCCACAGATCAGAGAAGCAGTAGTGTGAGTGCACAGCAGCTACCTCTGCCTGTAGCTTGGGTCATTTCTTACTGACTGCCATGTTTCAAGTTCTAGTCTTTCTGGGGATCCTACACAGCATTATTATATTTGGGTATTAAGGGAAGAGTAAATAAAATTTTCAGCACCTTTTTTCCAAGCAAATTTGCATAGTAGATCTGAAGGAAATTCCTCTGAGAATTTAGCTTTATACCTGTGACGAGTTTCTTAATCTCTCAGCTATAAAATGGGGATAATAAGACCATGATGCACCCATAACTCTTTGAATGAGATAATATAAATGAGGTGCTTAGCACAGTGCCCAGCACATAGTGAGTAACCACTAATATTAGTTAATATTACTATAATTTTTATTATTTCACATGAAATGGTTAAACAACTTCCACATGAAAATAAAATAATAATTTACTTGACTTTCCTTGATGTATAAGGAGAAAACAGCTATAAAGTTAAAATAAGAATCTCCAAAACTACCATAAACTCAAAAAAATCATTTATGAGCATAAATACATAAAATATGCTGATATAGTAACTTTGGGACTTTCACTGTACTTTCATCATTTCATGTTACAATTTTTCAGTCTAAAACTATAGCTAAAACCAGTAGGTTACAAGTTGGAATCCAGGGTATAGTAATTTGTCCTTTTACTTCTCGTCAGTATTAAAGCTAATGGCAAATCACATGAGTTGCATAGTATTTCCTCCCAAGTTTAAATACTTGTGGGAACAATTTACTAGCAGAATCACATATTCATTTACTTCATTGATACATAAAACTTTTCTTTATTTATGGGAAAATATTCACCTGAATCATTTCTCATAAAGCTGTATTTATTTTTAATCAGCAACAGTAGCATTCATGATATGCCTTAACTGTATATCTATAGGAATTTTTGCATTGCTGTGAAGAGTTAATAAAATAAAATCTGGTTTTGTACCAGGAGACCAATATCTTTGCTGAGGTTGTAAAACCTTAGTCTAGCTTTGCCATGTACCATGATCAAATCAAGATGGCTCACTACAATATATGCGTTATAAACTAAATGATGAATTTGTGTACAGAGAGAAAGAGAAATAAAAGCAGGGAGTGAACTGTAAAAATTGATCCACACAATAAATTTTTTAACAGCAGATGCTTAAAAAAAATGTTTTGGCTGTTTCATTTTGCACATTACTTTTGGTCTCACTATTTCAATTTTTATTTGTGTTTGAAGTCCAGTGGACAGCGAGGGGCTTGGTTTGCAAAGCACCTAGGACAAATTGCCAACACTCTGTAAATGACCTACTGTTAACCTCTGTAGGAACAGCACTTGCAAGAAGGATACTTATAGACCATCTGGTGAAGAAAAAGGTGCTTGGTTGCTTTTTTTTCCTGCAGATCACAATGTACTCCTACTTAAAGAGAAAGAAAAACACCATCAACGAAAGCTTGTCCATCAGTTAGCATTTTCCTTCCACTAATGCCCTTCGAAATTAAATGTGTGGAAGGAAGCAAGGCTAGATGCACTGTCCTGACTGATAAGTGTAAAGGAGGCTATTTTCTGCTCAAGCAGTTTTTTAAAAAAATCAATAACACAAGACTATGATAAGTGTGCACTTAGTTTCATCTATGGGACTAACATAACTTCTCAGGAAATAAATAAACACACATAAGTGATGTACGTAAGTGAAGGATGATTCATAGTTAACAAGGTATAAGGATATGGAATATGTATGTGCTGTCTCTGTTCTGAGAAAATAAAACTTTTAGAAGGATTATCATTAAGCTTTGCAACAATGAGTAGCTCAAAGCTCAACAACTTGCTGTCTTAAACTACCCCCCAAAATACAAGGTTGGAAAGTTAAAATCCATGACAGAGAGACAAAAAAATCTTACTTTTTAGTGAAGCATGATTTTCTCATGCTTAATTGAAAATGTCTCCACTATATTTCAAAAAAATTTTTAAAATAAATAGAATTTCAAATGAAATTAGTTTACCCACAAAGTTCCACAACAAACTCTTATTTTGAATAGCTGAGGAATGAAGGAAAACATCCTCGTATGGCAGGGACCAAGTGAGAGATCCACCTTGTGGGACTGAAAGGAGGTGCTTCTTTCTTTATCATTCCTGTGAATATTTACGAGGGCTCTGGCACAACATGACTGATGCTACTACGACCATGCCTCTCACAGAATATTCATCTTTCCCAACTAGAAAGAAATGTAAGAATACCCCTGGTATGCACAGGGCTTCATTCATGACTAATGGAGACAGGTACTGAACCAGAAGGAGTCTGGGACCCTAAATGTTTTGCTTATTGTTTTGATAGCTTTCAGGAAGGTCAGGACCAATTCTTCCCTGAGATTTTCTTCTTTTACTGAATGGAGAAGAGTTGCAAAAATTAAAATAGTTCTGGGGATCTCCAGGAGATATTTGCAAAAACAAACAAAAACAAACAAATGGATAAGGTACTTTTCTTTGCAGGCACAAGATTTCATAGAATTGATAGTTAGGTATTTATTGAAATGTAAGGAAATTGCTATCTACCCTTGTAAAAGAAGACATGTTGTGATGAATTTAACTCTGTTTATGTGATAGAAAGTGCTGGCATGAGATTAAGACCGTTTAGAATGATTTGATTTGAATGAAACACATGCTGAAAACCTCTCACTGCTCTTCCGTTCACCCTCCCTCCTTGCATGGGAATCCCCCTGCAGAGGAGCCTAGGGGATGACAGATTGGAGGGACTGCCCTAGGTCTTGCTCTTTGCCTCCCATTCTTCAGCACCTTGAAAGGACCATGCATTTGAGACTAGAATAGAATTACTGAATTGGATAAGGGAGAAAGACAGGCAGCAAGTCTATTGTCATCAGTCAGAACCCCCAAATTACCTAAGGTACTGACGGCCCTCAAACAACACGCACTTGTCTGAAGCTGGCCAATATCCACAAAACAGTCACATGACTCTGTGGGATAACTTTCTTTCATTTCTTGTTCAGTGTTAACACTGAGGTACATTTTTAGATTTCATTTGTATGAAAAAATAGAGGATCAAAGCACGTGGGAATTTGCCCTCAAGCCCCACACTTTCTCATGATAGTACGATCACCTCTGTTGTCCTCACGCATTCTATAGTACCCAGAAATATTACTGCAGGTGACTCTGTGACATAGACTTACAGATATCTATTAAGTTATCTCAAGTAGTATCTTAGTTAAACTAACAATTACTGTTCTAAAGCCTATTAGGTCCCAAGTTCTTTGTTTTGGATGGCCAAAGTGTAATCAAATGCATATTCTGTCTTGACCGAAGGATCATTTGGTGGAGAGCTTGGTTAGTTTATCTGAGAACTATTCTAGTGCTGCAGGACTAACAACAGATGTATAAAAATGTAAAGAGTGAGAGAGGGAAAAATTATATTAAAGAATTGATGGCCAATAATAATTGTAAAAACTGAGCTTTTAAAGTAAAGAAATATAACAAATCTATGGTTATTTTAACACTATTTATGCCATCAATAGTGTTATCTTAAAATACAAAAGTTACTTTTGTGCATAATTTGAATGAATATCTGGAGATATCCCAGTGTGCGTTTGTATCATGAAAAATTTCTCAGAAATCACACTAGAAGTTCAAGAAAGTATGGCAGACAAGATACAATTGATGAAATTGTCATTTTTGTTATTAAAAATTTTTTTTCATAAGACTCTTACTCCTTCCCAAAGCACTACAGTGAAAGTACATTTATTTCTCCTAAAGTACAGGCTTCCCTGGTGGCTCAGACAGTAAAGCGTATGCTTTACCCTACAATGTGGAAGACCAGGGTTTGATTCCTGGGTAGGGAAGATCCCCTGGAGAAGGAAATGGTAACCCACTCCAGTATTCTTGCCTGGAAAATTCTATGGACGGAGGAGCCTGGTAGGCTACACTCCATGGGGTTGCAAAGAGTCGGACACAACTGAGCGACTGAACTGGCTGACTGACTGATACAAAATGGCTTTTCTTGTAGTCATGTATGGATGTGAGAGTTGGACCACAAAGAAGGCTAAGCACTGAAAAATTGATGTTTTTGAACTGTGATATTGGAGAAGACTCTTGAGAGTTCCTAGGAAGACAAGGACATCAAACTAGTCAATCCTAAAGGAAATCAACCCTGAATATTCATTGGAAGGATGGATGCTGATGCTGAAGCTCCAACAATTTGGCTACCTGGTGCAAAGAGCCAACTCGTTGGAAAAGACCCTGATGCTCAGAAAGATTGAGGGCATGGGGAGAAGGGGATGACAGAGGATGAGATGGCTGGATGGCATCATGGACTCAATGGACAGGAGTTTCAGCAAACTCTGGGAGACAATGAGCAACAGGGAAGCCTGGCATGCCGCAGTCTATAGGGTCTCAAAGAGTTGGGAACGACTGAGTGACTGAACAACAACATACAGTATGAAAGAATAAAGCAATATTCACCCAACACCCTTCCTTCCAATCATTCCAAGTTTCCAGAATGCATATTAAGGCAGTTTTTTCCCCCTTGGAAATTATTTTATCTAAAGCAACAACAACTTGTTAATGTTTAATAATAAATAGTGCATCAGGCTGAATTCTTTCTAGTAATTTTATGTGAAAAGGAGATACTAGTAATATAAGTCTACTGTATAGATAAAGAATGGTTGTCATCCTCACACCTACTACATGTCTCAAGTTCTTAATAATGACTTTTACTCATGGGGATTACAGGGTTTTTTTTTTTTCCTATTTTAAGATCTTCCATTGCATTGGAGATGACCAAACACCAGTATTAATTCTGGAGGGCATTGTAAACTGCATGCAGATTTGGTTTTGTAAGGATAAAAAAATGTGAGATGTCATTGTAGAAGCCAGAACTTCCGTGTTGTAATGGACCAGATCATGTTTTCAGGCAATGAATGTTACTCTTTAGTTCATTCAGAAGTTAAAATATTTATGCAAAATATTTGAATTTCTTCATAATTTGTTGGCATTCTTTCAAAGTTAGATTTTACATAGGCTGTGTGATTGACTATAAGGCTCAAAGCTTTTAACAAGTGGGAACTGCTATTTGCTGCTAAGCTATCTTGTTAACACCATTTTCACTTTGTTCTGTTTTTCTGTTTATCAAGTCTTTATTGTATTATTCAAAAAATATGTCAAAGTTTATTTAAAATAATGTGAATTTCTAAAATAAAGTCTAATACTTTGAAAGGAAATCAAGTCCTGTGTATTCATTGGAAGGACTGATGCTGAAGCTGAAACTCCAGTACTTTGGCCACCTGATGTGAAGAACTGACTCATTGGAAAAGACCCTGATGCGGGGAAAGACTGAAGGCAGGAGGAGAAGGGGATGACAGAGGTTGACATGGTTGGATGGCATCATCAGCTTGATGGACATGAATTTGAGCAAGCTCTTGGAGTTGGTGATGGACAGGGAGGCCTGAAGTCCTGCAGTCCATGGGGTTACAAAGAGTTGGACATGACTGACTGGCTAAATTGATTGACTGACTTTGAACTCAAGATCAGTAACTTATTGGGTGCAAAATTATTCAAGATGATTATAGATATACTTTTAGCAAAAATACTTGCATTTTAGTAAGTAAAATAAAATTATACATGAAAGTGAAAGTTAAGTCACTCAGTCATGTCCACTTTTTGCGGCCCTATAGACTGTATCACGCCAGGTTCCCCCATCCATGGGATTTTCCAGACAAGAATACTGGAGTGGGTTGTCATTTTATTCTCCAGGGGATCTTCCTGACCTAGAGATTGAACCCACATTTTCCATATTGCAGACAGACTCTACCATCCGAGCCACCAGGGAATCCCAAAATTATACAAGAAAATGCATTAAAATGATTTTAATAATCTTTATGAACTCTGTTTTATGCATATGAATATGTTTAAAAATGTACAACCTAGAAAGAAAATATTATACTCTTTAATAGACACTGAAAATACATACTTAATAAATTATTCCATGCCTAGGTTTCCCATTTATGAAAAAAAGATTTTGTCTTTATAAACATATATCTCTATATAACTCGTCATTTCTACCACCTATTTTAGCAAGAAATATTTTTAGTATAAATTACAAGCTTAAATAATAGTTTGTGAGAATTTCCAATGGGGAAATGCCTCATGTACAAAGAGCAGACACTGACTCCCAAGATTTTGGGAGTAATATGTTCTTAGAATCAAAATCTGTGATTTTATATCAAATTCTCTGGAGATGGAATATGCTATTCCAATTTCACCATCTTTCAGAAATGAAAAAATAATTGGTACAATAACTAGTATTGAAACTCAGAAATAGTCATGAGGAGCTGGATTATTTCCATTGAACCAGGGCAAATTTTTGGGTGAGACAGAGGTGATAACCAAATATTCTAGCACATAAGAAATTATCTCTATTGTAAATTTTTCAGACAGCTGTTAATCTATTGCTTTCTGAATTTCAGTGAAAACCTTTTTGTGGGTTGGGTTTTACTGGTATACTGCTTTGTAATAAGAGTTCATTAATGCTTTGCAGACTTCTGACTTGAGAGCTCTGGGTGTGACATGGAATAAGGGCCCTTTTCATAAATTTAGAGCTTACAGAACATTTGTAAATGAATATATATCTATTTAAATGACTCAATTATATATATACATATGTGTGTGTATATATATATATTTATATATGTGAGGAATAATAGCTGCTGTAGGCCACATTTAATAAATTGCACTTGTATTACTACTTCTCAGCATAGATAAGTGAGACTAGACCCCTAAAAAGT
This sequence comes from Capra hircus, assembly GCF_001704415.2. NCBI lineage: Eukaryota > Metazoa > Chordata > Mammalia > Artiodactyla > Bovidae > Capra > Capra hircus. The sequence goes on from NC_030813.1 coordinate 5,245,751, forward strand.
TTTATTTTATGGTTAATCCTATAATTGCAAATTTCAAAAAAAAAAAAACTGCAGGGGAAGGAATGCTTCTGAACTTTCCATGAGACAAGAATCACCCTGATACCAAAACCAGACAAAGATATATACACACATACACACAGAACTACATGAACACAGTCACAATAATCCTCAATAAAATATCAGTAAACTGATTTCAACAATACATTAAAAGGACATACCTTTCAATCAAGAGGAATTTATCCCAGGGATGCAATATCCAGGATAGTTTAATATCCAAAAATCAATATGCAATACACCACACTAGTAAATTGAAGAACAAAAATCATATAATCACCTCAATAGATGCAGAAAGAGCTTTTGACAAGATTCAACACTCAATTATGATAAAAAAAAAACCTCTCAACAAAATGCGTACAAAGGGCACAGGTGTGCGTGCATGCCTGCTCAGTCTTGGCTGACTCTTTGTGACCCCATGGACTGTAGCCCACCAACTCCTCTGTCCATGGAATTTTCCAGGCAAGAACACTGGAGTGGTCACATTTCCTTCTCCAGGGGATCTTCCCAACCCAGGAATCAAATCAGCGTTTTGTATCTCCTGAATTAGCAGGTAGTTTCTTTACCAGTTGAGCCATGAGGGAAGTCCCATAGAAGGAACATATTTCAACACAATAAAGGCCATTGATGACAAACACTCAATAGTGAAAAGCTGAAAGCATTTCCTCTAAGATCAGAAACAAGACAAGAACACCAACTATCAGCAGAGAGCCCTAGTTATCACACATCAAAATGTAATTAGATGGATCCTTTTGGATCTCAAGAGTTTTTTTATTTGGATTTACTTAAGCATAGCTAATGCCCTGCTATGATAAATGTAAATATTATCTCTAGCATCCTGACTTGATTCTAATATTATTTCTTTATATAAAAGCTACAAAAAGGCAGAAAATGGAAATATGAGAAGTAGAGTGAATGGTTCTGTGCCAGGAACAATGAAATAAGATTCCAGATACCTCTCTTCTGGCCCTGAAGACCTTTTCTGGTTGTCTGTTCTCCCAGCTGGAAAATATGGGGATTCACCCCATGGGCACTTTGCACTCTGACTATCCATGAGTTTCTGAGGTACAGCCCGGAAAGAGAAGCCTGGTCAGAATGCAGGCAGGCCCCTGGGCTTGCCTTTCCCTGTGCGTCTGCTCCCTGAGCTACCCTGAAGATGATTTCTCGTCCGTCCAGTAAGCCAGTGTCACGTGACAGAAGGAAATATGTTTCCAATTTTGCTCACATCTGAAAGGAATTTTTCTTGGAAGATTATGTCTCTACCCTGCAAAGCATTATGGTTCTCTCTGTATCTCAGATCTCGTACTATTTTATTTATATATTAAAAGTTAGGATTTTGTCTTTTGACATGAGAAAAATCTCTTGAGAAAATAATGGATAAAAAATCCTGAATTACCGAAAGTCAGCCAAGGAAGTGAGAAAAAAATAATCACATATCCCCCCAAAAAAGTAAAGTGGACACAGAAATCACACTGAAAGCTGGCTGGCTGCTACAGAACTTCTGTCTCTTAGATTTATATTAATATTTAGCCAACAGCTATTCTAAGTAAGAAAGTAAAATTTTAAGATTCAGTCTTACGCCGCATGTCACTTAGGAGGAAAAAGCCAAGTAAAGCCATGATTATGTTGCACTATTTCAGATGTTAAATCTCATTCCAGAATTTGTACAGTCTCACATTTTGAAAAGTAAAATGTGATTTCACATTTCTCTCCATTTTATGATTATACTCAAAACTCAGAAATTTAGACTAATGCAGATAACACTAAAATGAACGGATCATGCAATTTGCACAGATAAGCTTTCTCAGGATAGAGTAATTACTCCCAATATACTCTGACAGATATTAGTGATGTTATATGATTGTAGTTTATTCATAACTCCACTGATTTTCATGACTCACTGTGCACTGTAGAAAATAATTACATTATATTAATTTCTCCACTGATGTCTTTAACAAATGAACTCCGGTGAAATATTTCAGTTGGAGTTTATAGTAGGCTGGTGCAAAAATAATTGTGGTTTTGGACTGTGAATTCTAGGTCGTTATAAGTACGCTCAAACAAAACACATCTTTATTAATCAAAATAGGAACAATTACAATCAACACATTTTTGCCAATAAGAAATGTTTGTTTATTCCTGTAGCATAAAAATCCCAGGCTTTGGGATCTGACAAACTTTTGGAAAGCCTTTTTTGATTGCTGGTTAAGGAAGCATTTTCCTTGCAAAAAGTTGTTGAGATGCTCGAAGAAGTGCTAATTTGTTGGAGAGAAGTCAGGTGAATGTGGCGGATGAAGCAAAATTTTGTAGCCCAGTTTGTTCAACTTTTGAAGTGTCGGTTGTGCAACATGTGGTCAAACATTGTCATAGAGAAGAATTGGGCCCTTTCTATTGACCAATTTTGTAGTTTTGGGGGTGTCTCACTGATTTGCTGAGCATACTTCTCAGATGTAATGGTTTTGCCAGGATTCAGAAAGCTGCAATGGATCAGATCAGCAGCAGACCAGCAAATAGTGACGATGATCATTTTTTAGTGCAAGTTTGGCTTCAGGAAGTGCTGTGTAGCCTCTTCTTGGTCCAATCGCTGAGATGGTCATTGTCAGTCATTGTACAAAATCCACTTTCATCACATGTAACAATCCGATTGAGAAATGGTTCCTTGCTGTTGCATAGAACAAGAGAAGAAAACACTTCAAAATGACAATTTTTTAAAATTTTTGGTCAGTTCATGAGACATTTACTTACTGAGCTTTTGCAATTTTCTAATTTGCTTCAAATGCCAAATGACCATAGAATGGTTGATATTGAGTTCTTTGGCAACTTCTGATGCAGTAAGAGAATTAGCTTCAATGATTGCTCTCAATTGGTCATTGTCAACTTTTGATGACCAGCCACTGTGCTCCTCATCCTCAAGACTCTCTTTTCCTTTGCAAAACTTCTTGAACCACCAGTACGCTCTAAGTTCGTTAGCAGTTCCTGGGCCCAATGTGTTGTTGATGTTGAGAGTGTCTCTGCTGTTTTACAACCCGTTTTAAACTTGAATAAGAAAATCGTTCAAATTTACTTTTTGTCTAACATTATTTCTATAGTCTCAAATAAATACAAAATAAATAGTGAGTAATAAGTCATTAGCAAAAAAATAAATGTGCATAAAAATAATGTATAATATAATCACATTTACCTAATAATGTATTCCAATATCAAACAGAAAATTTCAGTAATGCAAATACCACAATTATGTTTGCATTGACCTAAGAGTTCTTAAATTCTGTATCTTTAAAAGGCAAAGACTTCCTGAGTTTTCTAATCTATATACTGGGGATATAATTTTTACCTTGCCAAGTTGTTGTGAAAGTTGAAAATAATTTAATTTTGTAGCATGAATATCGAAGCATGTGCTGTGGGTGATTGTGAGATATATGTGTGTGTGCATGTGTGTGCCTATTTCACAGAATGTTTTGTATCATTATTGGTATTAGTAAGCTTTTGACTGCTTCCTGCTTTACCTTAAGTAGTACTGACAATTTTCAACCACCATTGGGTAAAAAGAGTTGAGCAGAATGATTATATTGAATTGCTTTTGAATTTACAATGCTTATACTGTCTACAGGTTATAAGATATTCCCTTTAACTAGTTTACATTCATTTTTTATCTTTTCCCACCATAGTGGTCCTCTTAGAATCGCTCTTCCTCATTTGAAATGGGCATAAGTAATTAGATATTTACTGAGAAATGTGTGTGTATGTGTGTGCGTGTGTGTGTATCTTTTGATGGCAGTTTAAGTACTTTTGTCAAAAAAATTGGAAGTGATTTTTTTTTTAAATGCTGAGATTTCTAGGGGTTTCTAACCCACTCTGCTCAGCATTCTCATAAAAATACTAAGACATTTAAAACAAACAAAACAACAACAACAAAAAGTAATTGACAAGTGACTAAAGATAAGAAATTGGCAACAGAATAAACTCCTTAATCAATTTTCACTATCTACATTACATTGCTGGCAGTGGAAGATGAGAAACATATTCCAGGACTACACTTTATGCGTTTAAAAGACAACATGCAAAGAAAGAAGAGAGGAACAAAGAAGGAAGAAAGGGAGGGAGGAAGGAAGAGAAAAGGAAGATAAGAAGGAAAAAGGTCCAGTGAACTGCTGGCTCATCTGTAATACTTCACTGGGTCAAGAAAATACACACTGCACTATAGAGAAAAATACACAATTATTGACTCACTGCAGAAGATTTCCCATCTAAGTCCCCAGAGCCAGAGGCTTAGAACATCTCCTGTAGTTGGGAATCATTTACTCAAATACTTAAAAAGAACAAGAAAATAATATTAATATAAATAATTGAAACAGACAGACTTCAGTTGTGGAAAGACAAAGATAGTCATCATTTCTGCAGAGAAGTGATTAAATCTGCCAGGGATCAGCCCCTTGTTAATGTCAGAAGAGTTAGTGAAAGGCATAAAATAGTAAGACAGACAGATTCTGGTTTTGGGGGTAGATGCTCGAGCTGGTCTAGGGAGCCCCTCGAGTCCTGAAGCCTTGCTTATCAGGTCTCTTCCGCATGACCTTGTCATGGGTGGGAGGGCCCGTGCTGGCTCCCAGCATAAATGCATTCCATACCCCAAAAAAAACGAAGATTTTAGAAAGACTTTCCATTCTCTTGGCCTAAAGGTTTAATGTGATGTGGTTTCACACAGAACAGGAATATTTATCACCTTATCCTCCCCACTAACTTCTATCTTTATGAGACTGGTCTGCTTGGGAAGGTGAAATAAGTTCCTGCTCTGTTTTCCTTTTGAATGTGTTACCTACACAGACTTGTATTCCAGTTTCTAGTCAACTGTCTGGGCAAGTCGGTCTGGGAGACCTGTACCTGCTTAGCAATGCTGTGATTCCGGAATGTCTTCCTAATTCAGGTGTGCAGTAGTCCTAAGTCTGTCTCTTTAGCTGTCCTTTTCCACCTGTTTTGTTCTTGTACCTACATTTCAGCTGGCTCTAAATCAAAGGTATAATGTTTATTTCCCTCTAAAATTCTAAGAAAATTTTAAAAAATTGAGTAAAAGTAACAAGTGTTTAATAGGATGACCTAATAAAACTATTCAAACATTAATAATATACATATGCATTCATATTTATGCATTACCAATAATCTGTTAGGAAATAAAATAGGAAACATCCCACTCACAATGTTAATAAAATTGCAAAGTGTCCAGAAATTGTACCAAAATCGAATATATGAAATAAACCATTAAAACTTATCCAGGGCTGTGAAAGTATTAATTCTACTTGTTCTTAGTCTTCTATTAATACTGTTTCACTCTGATATATATAATAGTAGGCTAATTATAACAATATTATCAATAACAATATCATCACTAATTATACTGAAGATTGCTTTTCAGATGTTTATGCCATTAGATTATATCACACTAGTCACCTTTCAGTGTGTCTGCCCTCTGATGTCCATCTTACTTGGATTTCTCTCACCTTTGACGTGGGGTATGTCTTCACAGCTGCTCCAGCAAAGCCCAGCCTCTGCTCCTTACCTTGGACAAGGTCACCCCTCCTGACCTTGAACATGGAGTAGCTTCTCTCGGCACTCCTATGCCCGAGCAGCCACCACTCCTTGGACATGGGGTTGCTTCTCTTGGCCACCAGCACTTATCTTGGGCATGGGGTAGCTCCTCTTGGCCACCACCTAGGGTCCTCCAGGCAGTAGGAGAGGGGTCAGAGCAAAGTCCCAGGTTCCTGGGCAAGGCTCTCAGGGTCTTCAGCCAGAAGGTGATGTCTGGTTGGGGGAGTCAAACCCCGTGGGATTCCCCACCTCTCTGGGGTTTCCCTTTCTCTCTTCTCTGATCACAGGGACCACAGCCTTGTCTAACTCAATGAAACTAAGCCATGCCGTGTGGGGCCACCCAAGACCGACAGGTCTTAGTGGAAAGGTCTGACAGAATGTGGTCCATGGAGAAGGGAATGGCAAACCACTTCAGTATTCTTGCCTTCAGAACCCCATGAACAGTATGAAAGGGCAAAATGTTAGGATACTGAAAGAGGAACTCCCCAGGTCAGTAGGTACCCAATATGCTACTGGAGATCAGTGGAGAAATAACTCCAGAAAGAATGAAGAGATAGAGCCAAAGCAAAAACAATACCCAGCTGTGGATGTGACTGGTGATAGAAGTAAGGTCCTATACTATAAAGAACAATATTGCATAGGAACCTGGAATGTTAGGTCCATGAATCAAGGCAAATTGGAAGTGGTCAAACAGGAGATGGCAAGAGTGAATGTCGACATTCTAGGAATCGGCAAACTAAAATGGACTGGAATGGGTGAATTTTAAAAAGATGACCATTATATCTACTACTACGGGCAGGAGTCCCTTAGAAGAAATGGAGTAGCCATCATGGTCAACAAGAGTCTGAAATGCAGTACTTGGATGCAATCTCAAAAATGACAAAATGATCTCTGTTTCCAAGGCAAACCATTCAATATCACGGTGATCCAACCTATGCCCCAACCAGTAACGCTGAAGAAGCTGAAGTTGAATGGTTCTATGAAGACGTACAAGACCTTCTAGAACTAACACACAAAAAAGATGTCCTTTTCATTATAGGGGACTGGAATGCAAAAGTAGGAAGTCAAGAAACACCTGGAGTGACAGGCAAATTTGGCCTTGGAATATGGAATGAAGCAGGGCAAAGACTAATAGAGTCTTACCAAGAAAATGCACTGGTCATAGCAAACACCCTCTTCCAACAACACAAGAGAAGACTCTACACATGGACATCACCAGATGGTCAACACCAAAATCAGATTGATTATATTTTTTGCAGTCAGAGATGGAGAAGCTCTATACAATCAGCAAAAACAAGACTGGGAGCTGACTGTGGCTCAGATCATGAACTCCTTATTGGCAAATTCAGACTTAAATTGAAGAAAGTAGGGAAAACCACTAGACCATTCAAGTATGACCTAAATCAAATCCCTTATGGTTATACAGTAGAAGTTAGATATAGATTTAAGGGACTAGATCTGATAGACAGAGTGCCACATTAACTATGGATGGAGGTTCCTGACATTGTACAGGAGATAGGAATCAAGACCATCCCCATGGAAAAGAAATGCACAAAAGCAAAATGGCTGTCCGGGGAGGCCTTACAAATAGCTGTGAAAAGAAGAGAAGTGAAAAGCAAACGAGAAAAGGAAAGCTATAAGCATCTGAATGCAGAGTTCCAAAGAATAGCAAGAAGAGATAAGAAAGCCTTCCTCAGCGATCAATGCAAAGAAATAGAGGAAGACAACAGAATGGGAAAGACTAGAGATCTCTTCAAGAAAATTAGAGATACGAAGGGAATATTTCATGCAAAGATGGGCTCGATAAAGGACAGAAATGGTATGGACCTAACAGAAGCAGAAGATATTAAGAAGAGGTGGCAAGAATACACAGGAGAACTGTACAAAAAAGATCTTCACGACCCAGATAATCACAATGGTGTGATCACTCACCTAGAGCCAGACATCCTGGAATGTGAAGTCAAGCAAGCCTTAGAAAGCATCACTACGAACAAAGCTAGTGGAGGTGATGGAATTCCAGCTGAGCTGTTTCAAATCCTGAAAGATGATGCTGTGAAAGTACTGCACTCAATATGCCAGCAAATTTGGCAAACTCAGCAGTGGCCACGGGACTGGAAAATGTCAGTTTTCATTCCCATCCCAAAGAAAGGCAATGCTAAAGAATTCTCCAACTACCACACAATTGCACGCATCACTTTTACTTCACTTTCTCTTTCATCACATATTTTAACTGATGAATATTTCTATTTGTGAAGGTAATTGACTTTTTGTAACTAGAATTTAAAACCTGTTACTTGAATAAATTATCTTAGTTTTCCGGTAGTTTTATACACATTTAAAAAATTATTTTAGATATACATCTCTCATCTTCAACTATAGATTTTTTTTTCTTCCTGTGCTTTCCAGTTCTTATAACTAATCACCTCTTTAGTCTAACTGCCCTCATTAAAAATCCCAACATAGTGTTAAATATTGAGGATATGAAAAGTGTCCTAGTCCCTTCCTGTCTTTAGGATGAAAATTTTTATCTTTCACCAAGAGAAAGATAATGACTTTGGCTAAAGGTGTGTTTCTATATATGCATTTATTTTAAAATATCCATCAATAACTTAAAAAAATTGAGACATAATTCACCTACTGTAAAATCACCCTCATAAAGTATACAATTCACTGTTTTTAGTATATCCACAAAGTAAGAGACTTACTATCACTCTCTAATTCCAGTATCTTTTCATCACCGTAAAAAGAAATCTCATACCTTAATTCTATGCTCGGGTCTTCCCAGCTGGTGCAGTGATAAAGAATCCATCTTCCCCTGCAGGAGACACAGGTTCAATCCCCAGGTTGGGAAGATCCCCTGGAGTAGGAAATGGCAACCTGCTCGAGTATTCTTGCCTGGGAAAACCTGTGGAGAGAGGAGGCTAGCAGGCTGCAGTCCATGGGGTCACAAAGAGTCAGAGATGACTGCTCAACTGAGCACACACATACAATCCCATATCCATCAGCAATCACTCCCCATCCCCCACTCACACAAGTTCCCAGCAGCCATGACAACCTGGAACTAATAAGCAATTATAGCAGTGTCTGAGAATATGAGGTAAATTTATAAAAATCAATTGCTCCTCTCTATATAAAGCAATAAATTTAAATTTTAAAATAAAATGTCATTTATGATAACACCAAAAATCAGGAAATAGGTATAAATATAACAAGATTTACACTGTATACATATGCATAAAATTATAAAACTCTGATGAAAGGAATCAAAGCATATTCAAATAAACAACCATTTTTTGTTCATGGGTTGTAGACTAGATAGTGTTAAGATGTTAATTCTTTCAAATTTTGTATACAGATTCAAGAAAATCTCACTGCAAATCCCAGAAGACTGTAGATATCAACAGACTTATTTTTAAAAAAAATTTTTAATGGAAGGATAATTGCTTTACAAAATTTTGTGGTTTTCTGTCAGACACTAACAAGAATCGGCCGTAGGTACACCCATGTCCTTTCCCTCCTTGGCCTGCCTCTCATCTCCCTTCCCATTCCACCCTTGAGCCTGTCTCAGAGCCCCTGTTTGAGTTCCCTGAGTCATACAGCAAATCCCTATTGGCTATCTATTTTACATACACTATTGTAAATTTCTGTTACTGGCTCCATACCTCTCCCCTTCTCCCTCCTCTCCTCCCACCATGTCCATAGCTCTGTTCTCTAATGCCTGTTTCTCCAGTGCTGCCCTGAAAAAAAATTCATCAGTGCCATCTAGATTCCATATATATGTCCATATACAATATTTATATTTCTCTTTCTGACTTACTTCACTCTGTATAATAAGCTCTAGTTTCGTCCACCTCATTAGAATACATTCGAATGAGTACCTTTTTATGGCTGAGTAGTATTCTGTCATATATATGTACCACAACTTCTTTATCCATTCATCTGTCAATGAACATCTAGGTTGCTTCCATGTTCTAGCTATTGTAAACAGAGCTGCAATGAACATTAGGGTACATGTGTCTTTATCAGTTTTTATTTCCTCATGGAATATGCCCAGGAGTTTAGAATAAACCTAGGGATTGCTGAGTCATATGGTGGTTTTATTTCTAGCTTTTTAAGGAGTCTTCATACCAAGCAGACTGATTTTAAAGCTTATACAAAAAGCTGAAAAAAACCCACCTCGTATAATGGCCAATGTGACTCTGGAAAAAAATCATAAAGCTGGAAGATTCACACTACTAGATTATAAGGCTTATTATAAAGTTAGAGTAATTACTACAGTAGTATTGATAAAACAGTAGTGATGTAGACCAATGGAACAGAGGAGAGACCCTAGAAATAGACCCACATAAATACCATCAACTGATCTTTGACAAGCAGCAAAGGCAATGGCAAACAGATGGAGGAAAAGTGGAAACAGAGGCAGATTCTATCTTCTTGGGCTTTAAAATCACTGTGGACGGTGACTGTAGCTATGAAATTAAATGACCCTCGCTCCTTGGAAGAAATGCTATGACAAACCTAGATAGCATATTCAAAAGCAGAGACATCACTTTGCCAACAAAGGTCTGTATAGTCAGTGTTATGCTTTTTCCATGCATGTGAGAGTTGGACCATAAAGAAAGCTAAGCACCGAAGAATTAATGCTTTTGAACTGTGGTGTTAGAGAAGACACTTGAGAGTTCCTTGGATTACAAGATCAAACCAGTCAATCCTGAAGGAAATCAACCCTAAATATTCATTAGAAGGTCTGATACTGAAGCTGAAACTCCAATACTTTAGCCACCTGATGCAAAGAGCCAACTCATTGGAAAAGATCCCGATGCTTGGAAAGATTGAAAGCATGAGGAGAAGGGGGCGACAGAGGATGAGATGGTTGGGTGGCATCACTGACTCGAGGGACATGAGCTTGAGTAGACTCCGGGAGAAAGTGAAGGACAAGGAAGCCTGGCATGCTGTTGTCCATGGAGTTGCAAAGAGTTGGAAACAACTGAAACCGAACAACAACAAAGGCAACAGAATAGAAAAAATGGTAGCCTTTTCCACAAATGGTTCTGGAATAATTAAATGTTCATCTGCAAAAAATGAAAGTGGACAGAGACTTTGTGCCTTTCACAAAAATTAAATCTATAAATCTTCTAGAAGAAACACAGGAGAAAATCTACATGACCCTGACCTTGTGTTTGCTGATAAGGTTTTAGAATCAATACCCAAAGCTCTATGTGCTCAGTTGCTCAGTTGTGTCTGAAACTTTGTGACCCCATGGACTGCAGCCCGCCAGGCTCTTCTGTACATGGAATACACCAAGAAAGAATATTGGATTGGGATGCCATTTCCAACTCCAGGAAAAGCACTATACTTGCAAGAAAAAATGGTATCTTGGACTTCACTGAAATTAACAACTTCTGTTCTGCTCAGTGTTATGTGGCAGCCTGGATGGGAGGGGAGTCTATGAGAGAATGGATACTTGTATATGTAGGGTTGAGTCCCTTTGCCATTCACCTGAAACTATCACAACATTGTTAACTGGTTATACCCCAACATAAAAGTTTAAAAAAAAAAACACTTCTGTGAATGACATCATTCAGTTCAGTTCTGTTCAGTCGATCAGTCGTGTCCGACTCTTTGCGACCCCATGAATCACAGCACACAAGGCCTCCTTGTCCATCACCATCTCCCGGAGTTCACTCAGACTCATGTCCATCGAGTCGTTGATGCCATCCAGCCATCTCATCCTGTTTTCCCCTTTTCCTCCTGCCCCCAATCCCTCCCAGCATCAGAGTCTTTCCCAATGAGTCAACTCTTCTCATGAGGTGGCCAAAGTACTGGAGTTTCAGCTTTAGCATCATTCCTTCCAAAGAACACCCAGGGCTGATCTCCTTTAGAATAGACTGGTTGGATCTCCTTGCAGTCCAAGGGACTCTCAACAGTCTTCCCCAACACCACAGTTCAAAAGCATCAATTCTTTGGCGCTCATTAGGAGAATGAAAAGACAAATCACATACTTGGAGAAAATATTTGCTAAAGACATATATGATAGAGGATTTGTATTCAATATCTATAAAGAACTCCTAAAACTTAAGAATAGGGAAACAACCTATTTTTTTAAATGGGCGGAAGATATAAGCAGACACCTAAGCAAAGAAGATGTTGCAAGTAATGATATGTACCACAGCTTCTTTATCTAGTCATCTGTCGATAGGCATCTAGGTTGCTTCCATGTCCTAGCTATTGTAAATAGAGTTGCAGTGAACATTGGCTAAAGATACGAAAAGAGGCTTAAGACTGTTTGTCATTAAAAAATTATAAATTAAAATGAGATACCACTACATATCTGTTAGAATATCCAAAATTAAAAAAAAAAAACTGACAACGTTAATTGCACAGAGCAGCAGGGCCACTTATTTATTGCTGGTGAGGATAAGTCACAGGCACAGGCACTTTGGAAGGCAACTTGTCAGTTTCTTAAAAAAGCAAAACTAATATTACCATTACTATCTAGCTTTTGTGTCCCTAGGTATTTGCTCAAATGATCTGAAAGCATGTATCTACATAAAACCTGCATGCGAATTTGTGTAGCGTCTTTGTTCACAATAGCCTCAACTAAAGACAAACAAGCTGCCATTAAGTAAGTGAATGGATAAATAATCTGTAGTACATTCATACAATAGACTAATACTTAGGAATAAAGCAAAATAAGCGAATAACCCATGGAAAGACATGAATGAATCCTAAATGGTCTCGTTAAATGGGAAAAGTCAGCCTGAAAAAGCTAAATACCTGATGTGATTGCAGTGTTATGACATACAGGAAAAGGGAAAGCTATAAATGAAGTAAAAAGATCCCTGGTTTTTCAGGGAAATTCAGCGGCAGGAGGAGAATTCAACGGGTAAAGCACAATGGATTTTTCAGGCCAGTGAAACTATTTTGTATGATGCTGTAATGGTGGATGCATGATACTCTGTCAAAAGCCATCAAATTTATGGAATAATAAATGAAACAATGCTATACAAAGTTTTAAGAAGTTATTTAGGAGGTTGAAGGAATGTATGAAACAACCTTACTGAAGGAAGTAGGGAAAAGTTGTTGACCTAAGTATCTTTAGAAATGAGAAGAGTCTGCAAGACTAAAGGCATAAGAAATTACACATGAGCTCTGGATTCTAACTGATAAGATACGTCTCATGGGAGTACAAATTAAAAAGACAAATAATTCTATGCATGTATATTGGGGCTTCCACATTGGCTCAGCTGGTAAATAACCCTCCTGCCAACGCAGGAGACGCAAGAGACAAAAGTTCGAATCCTGAGTTGGGAAATTTGATCCTTGGATTGGAAAGATCTCCTGGAAAAGGAAATGGCAACCACTCCAGTATTCTTGGGCTTCCCTGGTAGCTCAACTGGTAAAGATTCCTGGGTTGGGAAGATCCGTTGGAGAAGGGAACAGCTATCCACTCTGGTATTCTGGCCTAGAGAATTCCATGGACTGTATAGTGCATGGGGTCACAAAGAGTCGGACATGACTGGGCAACTTTTCCTTTCACCCTTTCCAGTATTCTTGTCTGGAAAATTCTATGGACAGAGGAGCCTGGTGTGGTACAGTCCATGGGGTCTCAAAGACTTGGACACAACTGACTGCTCAGGCATATTTACAATTTTAAAAGCAAATACGTAGCAGGTGATGGGAGCCAGTTTCTCATAGTTGCTTAGTCGTGTCAGACTCTTTGAGACACCACAGACTGTAGCCCACCAGTCTCCTTCTGTCCATGGGATTTCCCAGGCAAGAATACTGGAGTGCGTTGCCAGTTCCTTCTCCAGGGGATCGTCTTCACCCAAAGATCAAACCGTGTCTCCTGCCCTGGCAGGCAGATTCTCTACCACTGTGCCACCTGGGAAGCCCGGGAAAGGAAGGCGAGGCGACTGGGATAATCCATGGGGTAATGGATGAGGTTTGGAGACATTAGTATAAATTCATGAGTAGCTTAATGTAGATAACAGGTGATTAGAAGCACATAGAATTATTTATAGATAAGTGTATGCACGTGCCTCAGTATAAGCACATATTTTATTGCTCTGTCAGATGAGAAGGCATAAAAACAATGATACTCCACAAGCAATGGGCATATCTAGTGCCTAGATCCTGGCTTTTAATACCACTTTCCAAAAAAAAGAACCAGGATACTTTTGAGAAATGATTGATTCTAGGAGTGGGACTGGATATATAAAAAATGAATATGGAAAATCTTATGATGTCAGATAATATAGAAGTGCTCTAAAAACAAAAAACAAACAAAAACTCAACCATAATAAGAATATGTCAGAAGGACACAGGAACCAACTGAAAAAGCACCCCAGCAGACAAACTCAGAACCAGTTGAACAAAAAAAATTGAAGAAAGGGGTATTACAAAGTAACTCAAGGTAAAAAGTTAATATACATGAATCCACGTTGATGTAAATAAATGATTATATAATATAAATAATGAATAAATGAGAAGAGAACAGATAAATCACCAATGTGAAATAATTATAAATAATTTAGATGCTCTGCCCTCAAAGAGGTAACGTATATGGCATTTCTTTTTGGGTAAAAAAGTGTTGTGTATTATACATATATGGGATTTTCTCTGACTGCCTTTTATATCTGTCACTTTAGAGTGAATCCTTTTTCTCTCCTTATGTATGGTTTCCTCCCATTCTCCTCCTTTTCATCTTCTGTCAATATTTCTTTATGATGCTACCCTGTCTATAGATCTTTTGCTTCTTTCAATTTAGTTTTCATTTCTGAAATGATTTTTCCTTTTCTGAGAGATGCTAGCAACACTTCGCATTTTCTGTTGTCCAATCATTCCTCTGTTTTTCTAGTTCAGCAATATACAACTATCATAGTTTATACTGGTTTCCTAAACCTTTTTAATTCCTTTAGCTATAATTGAAACACTAGATTGCAGGTTTTGTCGGTGTTGTAGGCACATTGTTTCTGACTTGTCTTTTCCATGTGTACAAGTATTTCCCGGCTCGTGATTTTCAGGACTGCGACCCTGGAAGCAGTTTCTGCAGTCCTTGGCTCTCAGTGCCTTCTGATCTCACTTTGTATTCTCTCCTGTTTCCCATTTTAGTTTAATACCATACAAATATTGTTGCTTTCCATGTTTTGACTCAGCCAAGCATTTTTCAGTGTGTGGGGTTATTTTTCACTTTGGTTGAACATGTTTAAAATCAATTTTTTCCTTTTGTCAACCTAATTTCTCTGTTTATTGGGTCATTCTTAGATACTGAAAAATCTATGCTCCTCTACTGCTGTCCTCCAAATTTTTAAAAATGATACCATACTACTGGCTGAAATGCCTGGACATGAATCAAATATCAGAAAATACTTTAGGTTAGTTGAAGCAGGTACAAACAAGGCTGCCCAGCAAACAAGGGGCATTTCAATTTAAGTTTTCAACAAGTCACACAGCATAAGGATAAACTTCCTTTTATTTTCAGAATATTTTAAACATGTTTCAGTATCAGTCTCAGAAGCAGAAGGGCAATAGAAGGGATAACATATATATTTTTTAAATGTATCAATATATCTATCAATATTGATAATTATACAGATGGGCTGCTTAAAGATCAACATCATTATCAAAATAAAATCTAAGCAAAGAGCATTAGGTTACATTAGACATATTTACAACTAAAGACTGTGTATACGTAGGCATTTGTGTGTGTGTGTTTCCTGCCAAAAAGAAGGTACTAGAAAAGAGAAGGCTCAAGCTCTGAAAATAGTATGTTTAAAGGTGTGAGGCTTCAAAGGTTGTTACCATTACAGTGTTGGCTGTCTCTCATTGCTGAGAGGTACAGACCCCTGGCCTGCCATGTCAAACCTTGACCTGGGTAAACCAAGCTGTCCTCATCAGTATAAAAGGAACTTGGTTCCTCTCTCTGAGTGACTTCTCCTTCAAGGTGACAAAAGCCCTGGGACTCACCATGAGCTGTAGCTTATTTTACTTCCAAATAGATTTGGCTGAAGACTACAGATGGTTTGGAATGATTGAAGTGGACACAAATGGTATGGACCTAACAGAAGCAGAAGATATTAAGAAGAGGTGGTAAGAATACACAGAAGAACTAAACAAAAAAGGTCTTAATCACCCAGATAACCATGATAGTGTAACACTCACCAGCCATCCTGGAATGCGAAGTCAGACATCCTGGAATGCGAAGTCAAGTGGATATTAGGAAGCATCACTATGAACAAAGCTAGTGGAGGTGATGGAATTCCAGTTGAGCTGTTTCAAATCCTGAAAGATGATGCTGTCACAGTGCTGCACTCAATATGCCAGCACATTTGGAAAACTCAGCAGTGGCCACAGGACTGGAAAAGGTCAGTTTTCATTCCAATCCCAAAGAAAGGCAATGCCAAAGAGTGCTCAAACTACCGCACAAATGCAATCATCTCACACCCTAGCAAAGTAATGCTCAAAATTATTCAAGCCAGGCTTCAGCAATACATGAACCATGAACTTCCAGATGTTAAGCAGGATTTAGAAAAAGCAGAGGAACCAGAGATCAAATTGCCAACATCTGTTGAATCATCCAAAAAGCAAGAGAATTCCAGAAAAAAAATCTACTTCTGCTTCACTGACTACATCAAAGCCTTTGATTGTGTAGATCACAACAAACTGTGGAAAATTCTGAAAGAGATGGGAATGCTAGACAACTTTACCTGCCTTCTGAGAAACCTATATGTGGGTCAAGAGGCAGCAGTTAGAACTGGACATGGAACAGACTGGTTCCAAATAGGAAAAGGAGTACGTCAAGGCTGTATATAGTCACCCTGCTTACTAAATTTTTATGCAGAGTACATCCTGTGAAATGCTGGGCTGGATGAAGCAAAAGCTGGAATTAAGATTGCTGGGAGAAATATCAATAGCCTCAGATATGCAGATAAGGCCACCCTTATGACAGAAGGCGAAGAAGAACTAAAGTGCTTCTTGATGAAAGTAAAAGAGGAGAGTGAAAAAGCTGCCTTAAAACTCAACATTCAGAAAACTAAGATCATGGCATCCGGTCCCATCACCTCATTGCAAATAGATGGGGAAACAATGGAAACAGTGACAGTTTATTTTTGCGGGCTCCAAAATCACTGCAGATGGTGACTTCAGCCATGAAATTAAAAGACACTTGCTCCTTAGAAGAAAAGCTACGACCAACCTAAAAAGCATATTAAAATGCAGAGACATTACTTTGCCAACTAAGGTCCATCTAGTCAAAGCTATGGTTTTTCCAGTGGTCATGTATGGATGTGAGGGAAATAGACGGGGAAACAGTGGAAACAGTGTCAGACTTTTTTTGGGGGGGGTCCAAAATCACTGCAGATGGTTTGAAGCATGAAATTAAAAGATGCTTACTCCTTGGAAGAAAAGTTATGACCAACCTAGATAGCATATTCAAAAGCAGAGACATTACTTTGCCAACAAAGGTCCATCTAGTCAAGGCTATGGTTTTTCCAGTGGTCATGTATGGATGTGAGAGTTGGACTGTGAAGAAGGCAGAGTGCCGAAGAATTGATGCTTTTGAACTGTGGTGTTGGAGAAGACTCTTGAGAGTCTCTCAGACTACAAGGAGATCCAACCAGTCCATTCTGAAGGAGATCAACCCTGGGACTTCTTTGGAAGGAATGATGCTAAAGCTGAAACTCCAATACTTTGGCCACCTCATGCAAAGAGTTGACTCATTGGGAAAGACTCTGATGCTGGGAGGGATTGAGGGCAGGAGGAGAAGGGGACGACAGAGGATGAGATGGCTGGATGGCATCACTGACTCGATAGACATGAGTCTGAGTGAACTCTGGGATTTGGTGATGGACAGGGAGGCCTGGCGTGCTGCGATTCATGGGGTTGCAAAGAGTCGGACACGACTGAGTGACTGAACTGAACTGAACTGAAGTGATGAAGACCTGAGACCTTGTAGAACTGACACCCCCAAAAGATGTCCTTTTCATAATAGGGAAATGGAATACAGAGGTAGGAAGTCAAGAGATACCTGGAGTAACAGGCAATTTTTCCATGGTGTACCCAATGAAGCAGGACAAACGCTAACAGTTTTGCTAAGAAAAAGACACTGGTCATAGGAAACACCCTCTTCCAAAAAAAGAGAAGACTCTACACATGGACATCACTAGATGGTCAATACCAAAATGAGATTGATTATATTCTTTCCAGCCAAAGATTGAGAGGCTTACACAATCAGCAGAAACAAGACTGGGAGCTGACTGTGGCTTTGATCATTAACTCCTTATTTCAAAATTCAGACTTAAATTGAAGAAAGTAGGGAAAGCCACTAGACCATTCAGGTATGACCTAAATCAAATCCCTTACAATTATACAGTGGAAGTGAGAAATAGATTCAAAGGATTCGATCTGATAGACAGAGTATCTGAAGAACTGTGGACAGAGGTTCATGACATCCAGTTTGTTAGCAAATCCTATTTACCTTTCAGTACTCTACCCTCTTTTGTTGGAATATCCAATCATCCTCTCAGTGGTGTCTTTGCTTCTATCTTTATCTCCCTAGGAACTATTCTCACTCTAGCAGTCAGAGTAAGCCTGTTAATATGTAAATTATGTAATTTCTCTGCTAAAACATTATACACGATTCTGAAATCACACAGAAGAAAAGCAACAAGTCTTTGAAATGGCCTCCAGGTTCTCAAACTGCTGCTCCCTTTCCTTTTCTGCCCTCACATCCTGCCGCGCTCCTCTGTATTCTGTGCGGCAGCTCTTGCATTCACCTTGCAGGACACACGTATTCATTGGCTCTTCTCTGACTGAAATGTAAGCTACCTGAGCGAAGGGAGGGCTTCCCTGGTGGCACCTGTGGTAAGGAACCTGCCTGATAATGCAGGAGACACAATGAGAATAAATCATTTGTCACAAAGGAAGGGCTAAAGAAATGTCTGTTAAATGCATGAGAGAATCAAAATAAATAACATTCCTAGGGTAATAAATAGGTCAGAGGAAGAAAAGTACCCAAGCACAAAAGCAACAGAAATACCCTGAATGAGAGCCAGCAGTAGTCATTTTCCCAGTGGTCATGTATGGGTGTGAGAGCTGGACTATAAAGAAAATCGAGCACAGAAGAATTGATGCTTTTGAACTGTGGTGCTGGAGGAGACTGTTGAGAGTCCCTTGGACTTCAAGGAGATCCAACCAGTCCATCCTAAAGGAGATCAGTCCTGGGTTTTCATTGGAAGGAATGATGCTAAAGCTGAAACTCCAATATTTTGGCCGCCTGATGCGAAGAACTGACTTATTTGGAAACACCCTAATGCTGGGAATGATTGAAGGCAGGAGGAGAAGGGGATGACAGAGGATGAGATGGCTGGATGGCATCACTGACACAATGGACATGGGTTTGGTAGACTATGGGAGTTGGTGATGGACAGGGAGGCCTGGTGTGCTGCGATTCATGGGGTCGCAAAGAGTCGGACACGACTGAGCGACTGAACTGACCTGAACTGAGAGCCAACAGAACAAAAGATGCAGAAAGAGATCTACAAAGACTTTAAAGTGAAATGATCACAGAGGTTATATTTGCGTGCTACATTTAATTAAGAAATATGAGACATATCTGGAACTGGAAACTATAAAAATAACTAAACAGATATGAAATTAATTTTTCAGATAAAAACACAACATACTATAAATGATGTGTTTATCAGCATGTTAGATTCAGCTGAAGAGAAAATTATTGAAATATAAATCAGAAGATTTTTTTCTAGAGTCCAGCTTAGTAGCTCAGCAGCTCAGTTTACTCCCGGTTTATTTACTAGTTTACTTCCCTGGTAGCTCAGTTGGTAAAGAATCTGCCTGCAGTGCAAGAGACCTGGGTTCAATCCCTGGGTCGGGAAGATCCCTTGGAGAAGGAAATGGCAACCCACTCCAGTACTCTTACCTGGAAAATCCTATGGATTGAGGAACCTAACATGCTACCGTTCATGGGGTCATAATGGTCGAACACAACTTAGTGCTAAACCACCCATAGTCCAGCACAAAAAGAAAGATATGAGATATGTGAAAAGCGGTTAAAAGACTCAAAGAATAAAGTGAGAAAATGTAGCATATATCTATCACAAGCAGGACAAGAAAGGGAAATTTCAGAGTCCTGTGCAAGGGGAATAATATTTCCTATTCTTGACAATAGCCATTCTAATCTTAATCTCTTTAAATTTGCATTCCATTGGGTCTAACTTTTTATTTTCTTTATTGAAACTTTTATTACTTTTTAAAATATAAATTTATTTATTTTAATTGGAGGTTAATTACTTACAATATTGTATTGGTTTTGCCATACATCAACATGAATCCGCCATAGGTATACACATGTTCCCCATCCTGAACCCCCCTCCTTTTTCCCTCCCTGTACCATTCCTCTGGGTCGTCTCAGTAGTATTTAAAACATTTAATCTTTAATGCTTGATACTTAATGGCTTTAATTATCTTGTTAATTTGAATTTTATTGTTTCATTTATTACTCATTTTTACTTAGTTACTTAAAATATAAACTTTATATGACTTTATTTATTTATTTTTTACACACTGAGGAGTAACAAAGTAGTAAAACCCTATTTTCATTCTTCCCAATTTGTCCCTCACATCATTTTTAAATCCCTAAGTAGCACAAAGCATTTAGAATGAATATCCCATCTCCCATTTCTCCTGCCTTGGTAAACCTGCTTGTTTAGATAGTATGAATTGACTCATGATTTCGAATTTAGATTCTGTATAATTATAAAAACTGGTAGTCACAATATTTTTGAAAATTGGTGATTATTGCAGGAAAAATGGGAAATATTCTTACAAGGGACCATTTATTAAATTATAGTTATATGTGAGTTTTGTTAGAATGAGGAATACAAGTTGTGAAAATGATTTGTTTTATAAAAAATACATAAATGTATGCTGATTTTCAACTCTTCATTGATTAATTTTCCTTCTTTTTTTTATGTTTCCTTCTAATAGTTTTATTTATTTATTATTTATTTATTTATTTTAATTTTTATTTTTACTTTATTTTACTTTACAATAGTGTATTGGTTTTGCCATACATTGACATGAATCTGCCACGGGTGTACATGAGTTCCCAATCCTGGAGAGGGTGTGGAGAAAAGGGAACCTTCTTACAATGTTGGTGGGAATGCAAACTAGCACAACCACTATGGAGAACAGTGTGGAGATTCCTTAAAAAACTGGAAATAGAACTGCCATATGACCCAGCAATCCCACTGCTGGGCATACACACCAAGGAAACCAGAATTGAAAGAGACACATGCACCCCAATGTTCATCGCAGCACTGTTTATAATAGCCAGGACATGGAAACAACCTAGATGTCCATCAGCAGATGAATGGATAAGAAAGCTGTGGTACATATACACAGTGGAGTATTACTCGGCCATTAAAAAGAATACATTTGAATCAGTTCTAATGAGATGGATGAAACTGGAGCTGATTATACAGAGTGAAGTAAGCCAGAAAGAAAAACACCAATACAGTATACTAACACATATATATGGAATTTAGAAAGATGGTAATGATAACCCTGTATACGAGACAGCGAAAGAGACACAGATGTATAGAGTGGACTTTTGGACTCTGAGGGAGAGGGAGAGGGTGGGATGATTTGGGAGAATGGCACTGAAACATGTATACTAGCATGTAAGAAACGATTCGCCAGTCTATGTTCGATACAGGATACAGGATGCTTGGGGCTGGTGCACGCGGATGATCCAGAGAGATGATATGGGCTGGGAGGTGGGAAGGGGGTTCAGGATTGGGAACTTACGTACACCCGTGGCGGATTTATATGACTTTAGAGTTTCCCTCTCCTACTCTTTCATATCCTTTATGAGTTGTTTTTAGAACTGCCAGTAGACAGACCTATTCATGAAGGTTGTGGTAAGAGGAATGCCAAACCACTCTCCAGGGGTGTGAATATCTTCTTTTCTATGCATCTGCTCCTGCTCTCAGAATCTCCCTAATACTTATCCCAGGATTATTAATGACCAGTTTCCCAAAACAGCTGCATTCTTGCCAATCTTCCACCTCAAGTGTCACATGATAGGTTTCCTGTCTTTTGACTGACAGAGTCCAAGACCTTGAATCTGTTACTATGCGCATGCCCATCCCTTGCCACAAGAAACACCCAACTGCTTGGTATTTGGAGAAAAGTCTGCTTAAAAAACATAATACCATAGCTAGAGAATGCAGCCAACAACTGTAAGAGCCACAACACCATTCAACTTTGAGGGCTAGCATCAGATAACTGTTTTCATCCTGAGAGGTACTTGGGTGAGAAGAGTAACTCCCTTCAGAATCTTGCATAGACAGGAGGTGGGCAGAAAGTTTAAGCGATGGCTGAGGTGGGTCCCTGGGTAATAGCAAGGTGACAGTGCTTTTGTCCAGTGCCAGGAATGGATGGGCAAACGCCCTAGCGGGGTAGGACACCGCCGAGGAGGGACTGAAGTGCTGGACACTAGGATGGCACCAAACGGCCCCTGGCTCCATGAATGAAACAGGAAGTCAGGTTCATCCTGGAGGGGGAAGAGAAAGTCTTTCTTTGGAACACAGTAGAAGCTTTGTTATCAGGGACAGACTGAAAAGGAAGGGTGTTTGCTGCTATGGTATTGAGATAGCCTCTACAGACTCTTGATTTCCCAACCAAAATCACATTTTTTTTTTCTGGAGTCTAAAGGAAAAACAAGTGTCAACTTGGGGGCCTGGTGGCCCCACTAGAGAATGAGGAAGAATGCAAAGTCTGAGTGGTATGCAGGCTTAGCATCATTCCTCCACTTTCATATTGCAATTTATAAAATCACTCTTCAGTAACATTCTTCCCAAACAGGAAAGTGATCTGGGCACGTCACCAAAGACTGCAAGGATCCTTGTCACTACCAGTCTGTGGGATTACTCATTTCATTACATTTGCTAAACTTACAGTAGGCATTTTAGATTGGTTCACAAATATCCTAGTATTTTGTGGTTGTTCAGCTGCTAAGTCGTGTCTGACTCTTTTACGACCCCATGGACTGTAGCCTGCCAGGCTCCTCTGTCCATGGGATTTCCCAGGCAAGAATACTGGAGTGGGGTGGCATTTCTATGTCCAGGGGATCTTCCCGACCCAGGGAATAAACTCGCGTCTCCTGCATTGGCAGCCGGGTTCTTCACCACTGAACCACCAGCAATGCCTGGTCCTGGTATGAGTGGCCACCATTTCTATGCCTTGAAACAGCTCCCCAGTGTATGCACTAAATAAATCTCCTGTATGTGAATTGGGAAATGATGGTATTCCTCTGTCTTGTCTAGTAATACTTCCAAAATAAGCTCAAGAAATCGATCATAAATAGACATATATTTACCTTCCATCCAATATTTAGAATTGCTTTGTTGTTGGAAGTACCCTTTGTTATTCCTAAGTTGGACAGGCTTCTCTTATGAGGTAATTAACAGTTGTAGGAAATTCACTCAGGCAACTGTGAGGACCTTGTAAAGGGCAGGAGAAAGAAAAAGAAACGGAGAAACAGTTTCCTTTTCAACTTTACATTGAAAGTCAGGAATGACAATGTTGTCACGGAAAGTACGTCACATCAGGGACACACAATTCTGATTAGGAGACAAATAAGCATAGCATTCAGGAGGAGTGAGTTTCATCTGCTTAAAAAGCAATAACATTTGAACAACAGAAGCTTAGACTGAGTGCTGTTTAACATTCTCCATCACTTTGCTGTACAGTGATGGCAATATTTTCCACATCAATTTGAAATTCACCTATGGAGCCTCAATTATGTTGTTGAGGTATTAATTTTAATCCTTAATTTCCCTTAGAATGCAATGTTCCTCATCCTAAGAAAATTTCTGATTTGTGATATTATAAAAACAAAGAAAAACCAGAATCAACACTTGCTTTTTTTAAAAAACAAAAAACAAACACATTTGGAATTGCTGTAAGACTTTGCTGAAATACGTCCTACTTATCCAAATACACGGGCAAATGTGTGAATATGAAGGATGTGAAGAATGAAAGTTCTAGTACCCTGGTCATCATATACAAACAAAATTCCCACGGGTCCTTATGAAATGGATGAAGGCTAGCCTTTTGGGATGTTGGTTATTCCCCTTCAATCATGACTTCTGGCAGAGTGAAAGGAAGGAGGGAAGAGGTAATTCCACTTAGAAGGTGTTTCTGCTTCCACACCTAACCTTCACACTCATTTTTTTTCATTCTGGATCCTTGGTCTCTGCTGCCAAGAATATAAATTTCATAACCACAAAAAACACAAGCCCAGCTCTATAGTTCAATCAAACTTAAATGAAAAAACATAAACGAAAGCTTTATTTTCTTACCCCAAACTTATTAGCTTAAAAGTGACAGAGACACTAGGATTTGTGGGGAGGAGTGATGGAATGTGGAATCAGTATATAATATAAACAAAATAAAATAAAACTGGGAAATCTTGGGTATTTTTAAATTCTTTATGAATTCTTTCATTTTATTTTCTGTTTAAATTATGTGTAGGGGTTTTTGTCTGCTAAAGATTCAGAGAAAAAATTGTTGAAAATAATAGAAGTTAACACTGAACAACTACATTATCTTTTTCTCTCAAAGTAAAACTAACCTTACAGGCTATTTTTCTAATTGCAATACAACACTTATCTAGGATATATTTAGTCTGAGAACACTTCTGACATCAGAAAGGCAGGAAGAAAAAGCAGTGAAAATTACTTATATTCCCCCTACCCCAATTTTTAACTACTGTTAGCATTTTGCATATATTTTTCCAGGTTATCTTCTATGTTCTCACATGTTTACTGAAAATAAGATCATATTATAAATGCTCTTTCACAGTCTCATGCGTTCATGCGTGTGGACACTCAGTCATGTCCGGCTCTTTGTGACCCAGTGGATTGTAGTCTGCCAGGCTCCTCTGTCCCTGTGATTTTCCAGGCAAGAATAGTAGAGTGGGTTGCCATTTCCTACTCCAGGGCGTTGTCCTGACCCAGGGATAGAACCCGTGTCTTCTGCATCTCCTACATTGGCAGGTGAATTCTTTACCACTGTGCAACCTAGGAGGCCTTGTGTGTTCATATTGTAACAAATAGTGATCATCTTTTCACTCAGTGACTATACAGTTACATTAGCATTTTAAAGGAAGCAAAATATTAAGCATTGTAGATACTCTATAAATTATTTAAATAATCATTAACTGGATGGATCTTTAGGTTGTTTCTTAGTATTTACTATATGTTATTTGTTCAAACCCATTATTATATTATAAACTGCTTGGCTGAATATGAATAAACAGGTTTTTCTATAAACTCAGAATAAATCAATGAAAATTATGACCATACTGCCAATCACAAATGTTAATTACATGAAGCTGTTCATTCCAACAGCTCACAATCATCTAATACTGCTTTGTAACGTACTCACCCGCTCAGCAAATATTTGTTGGATACAGGAGCTGCCAGGCCCAGTGCAATGCAATGGGAGCTCATGGGTGAGCAAGGCATTAGTAGTCTTTGTCTGAAGAGATGTACTGTACAGGGTGCAGACATAAACATGTACATAAACATGTACACTAACAATAAACATGTACATAAACAAGAGCGTTAGAGGTTTGATAAATGCTTTGAATGAAGTGAAAAGGGTGGCATGATAGATTTTAACTGTAGAGGTTTACTAAACTAAGATGGCCAGGATCAAGTTCTTTGAGATGATATTTAGTGGATACTTGAATAGTAAAAAGGAACTAATCATTCAAAGAATGAGAAGAGAGGGAAGGAGAAAGAGCAAGTCAAAAGCTCTATGTAGTAAAAATTTTTGCATGGAAGATCCAAATATAGCTGAAGTGGACCAAGAAGATATTGCAGGACATAAGTTTGTACCAGGTGGCCTTCCTGATTGGCAGGGCCTTCTTTACTAAGCCAAAGTGTTGGGTAAGGACTAACAAAAATCTTGGAAGGATTTTAAGCAGGGCTGTTGATTTAATGTGAATTAATTTTTCAAAGGGTCATCCACTTTACTCTATGAGAAATTGATTATGGGGAGAAGAAAAGAAACTGAGAGAGTCTACAGGAGGTCATTTTAACAGTACAGGTCCAGAGAAAATCATAAATTGACAAGATTCCCTGGTGGCTCAGACGGTAAAGAATCCGCCTGCAATGAGGGAGACCTGGGTTCAATCCCTGGGTTGGGAAGATTCCCCTGGAAAAAGGAATGGCTACCCATTCCGGTATTCTTGCCTGGAGAATTCCATGCTCAGAGGAGCCTGGCGGGCTGCAGTCCATGCGGTCACAGAGAGGCGGGCATGACTGAGCAACTTTCACTTCCAGTGTTCATAGGAGCACTGTTCACAACAGCCAAGACATGGAAGAAGACTGTGTCCATCAACCAATGAATAGATAAAGAAGATACAGGATGGTATAACAGTATAATAATAACATATAATGGAATAGTACTCGGCATAAAAAAGAATGAAATGATGCCATTTGCAGCTACATGGATGGACCCAAAGATACTGAGTACAGTTAAGTCAGACAAAAATATCATATGATGTCATTTATATGTGGAATCTAAACAGCAATGATACAAATGAACTTATACACAAAACAGAAATAGATCCACAGACGTAAAAACAAACTTATGGTTACCAAAAGGGAAAGACATGGGTAGGGATAAACTGGAGTCTGGGATTAAAATATTCAACAAGTACCTACTAGACAGCACAAGGAACTATACTCAGTTACTTTGTAATGACCTATAAGGGAAAAGAATCTCAATATGTCTGTGTGTGTATAAACTGAATCACTTTGCTATACACATGAAACTAACACAACATTGTAAACCAACTATATATCAATTTAAAAAAGAGAAAATTATGCAAAAAAAAAACAAGATACTTCGGAAAAGTGTGGGCAAAACATGTAGATGCAAGTAGTCATTTTAAGATATGTTTTAGCAGTAGAAAAACAGGAATTGCTGACCAATTGGAGATGAGAGATTAGAAAAACATGGGAAAAATTATTCATATACTTTCATTTCAGCAGTTGGGTACATAATTAATTGAGAAGGGAGAGGCTGGGGAAAGCCACATTTTGAGGCTACATTTAATTGGGATCCAACAGTCAAAATTCCATGGACAAATTAAAATGGAGACAGAGCTCAAATGGTTTAAATTTAAATGACATTTAGTGGCAAAATGGAAGAGATCACCTACGGCAAGAATGTCCAGCAAGAAGAAATTTCAGGAACCAACCAAGGGGCATTTCAAAATTTAGCAAGGAGACTGAGAAATGGGAGACAGCAAAGAGATCAAGAGTGATAAAGATCAAGCAAATGATAAAGAAGAAACGCCATAGAGTGTGATATCATGGAAGTTAAGGGAGGAGAGAGTTTCAGGCTGGAAGTGTGTGGCCAACAGTGACAGGGGAGGCTGAGAGAGACGAGGACAGGTCCATGTTTATAGATGTGGCACCAAAATTAATTTCACCATGAAAATAAATCTGAGGCTGTTGAAGAGTTACAGGAAAACTTCTTTTGGCATTAGAGTGGAATAAATATAAAGAAAACTCCCTCCTGATATAGCGCATATGAAAACTATGTGGAACATATTTGAACAAGATGATGAAGGAAAAAACAACACCTATTTAATGCATGGCTGAGTGATGGGAAGCAAGGCTATTTCTCAATGGGCAAAAATTATAAGAAGGTAAAAGAGGCAGTTGGTCTGTGGGATTTGCCAACCCTGAGAACTCAAGTGTCCCAAATGGGCAATTTCATGATTTTTTCTTCTATTCTTCTGTGGACTGAGACCTTTATTTATTTATTTACTTTTTGTCAGATACTATGGTGCATCCCACGTAGTTCCCTGAGCTCTGGTGAGATCGCTTTCTACATCAGATCTCCATGCTCATCAATCCAAATCATATTTGGGAAAGCACTATCACCCCTCTAATACATGCTGAGTTTTTAAGTGAATAACCATAGGGGGATGGGGACAATCTGGTGAATATTAAAGTGAAACAGAAGTAGTCCAGAGGTTAAAAATACGTCTACTGCAGCAATCAATAAGTAAAAAGTATATCTCTAAGTGATCAAAAACACCAGCATGGATGCAAAATTCTAAAATCATTAGCAAACCAAATCCAGAAATGTATATAAGAGATATTGTTGTTAGCACCCTGCGTTTATTTCAGATATGCAAAATTGCTAAAACTAGTATATCTGTTAATGAAATTCATTGCAAAGACATATTAAAAGAAAAATTTATATAAACATTTCAATAGATAGAGGCAAAAAATTAGCTAAAATTCAACTTAAAATTCCACTTCTTGAATTTTAGCCAAGCCCATAGGCTGCCAGCTAAAGACTGTATTTTCCAGTGTTACTTGTAGTGACCATATGACTTAGTTCTTATCAATAGAGTGTGAGCAGAAATGATGTGAGTAACCTCTGGGACGTGCCTTTGTGGTGAACAAGGTTTCCACTCCTCATTTTCCTCTTCTAGCTTCTGTGCTATCCAGACCTGCCATATCCCCACACTTATTCTTAATTCACCATAAAATTAGGCCTACTCCAGGTATTTGTTGTTGTGGTCACTAAAGTAGTGTCGCACTTTTTGCGACCCTATGAACTGCAGCACACCAGTTCCTATATCCTCCGTTATCTCTGAAGTTTGGTCAAATTCATGTCCAATGATTTGGTGATGCTATCTAAGCATCTTACCTTCTGCCACCTGCTTCTCTTTTTGCCTTAAATCTTTCCCAGCATTTGGGTCTTTTCCAATGATTTGGCTCTTCACATGAGTTGACCAGAGAATTGAAGCTTCAGCATCAGTCCTTCCAATGAATATTCAGAGTTGATTTACTTTAGGATTGACTGGTTTGACCTCCTTGCAGTCCAAGGGATTCTTAAGAATCTTCTGCAGCACCACAATTTGAAAGCATCAGTTCTTTGGTGCTCAGCCTTCTTTATGGTCCAACTCTCTAATCTGTACATGACTACTAGAAAAAGGAATATCTTTTAATTTTCTATTTTCTATTTTCATTATGAGTGTTCTTTATCTGTGCTAATAAATTCTAAATTTCCTGAAACAGGGAGTTTTATTTCTTCATCTTTATGTTCTTTAAGAATGTGACATAAAATTTAGCTCACAGATATTATTTTTAAATATATATGTAATTGTCTTCAACTTTTTTCACTTATTCCTGCTGCTAGCTAAATGTGCTGCCGTTTAATTGATCCAAATTCTTACTAAGCTAAAAAATTAAGCCACAATTTTGAAAATTTGAGTCCATTTAAATCCTCATGTTACACTTAATTGCAGAAATTTAATAACCATTTGTCTCCCAGTGGAAGAGAAACAGCCTAAATCCCATGGAAGCCAGAACTAGAATGCCAAGAGTTGAGAGGTTTTTTTTGCTGAATTTTCCTATACTCAACTACTAGATTCTTATAACACATGAAAGAGAAAATGAAGCCTCTCAGTCGTCTCTGACTCTTTGCGACCCATAGACTGTAGCCTACCAGGCTCCTCTGTCCATGGGATTTTCCAGGCAATAGTACTGGAATGGATTGCCATTTCCTTCTCCAGGGGATCTTCCCAACTCAAGGCTCAAATCTGGGTCTCCCGCATTGTAGACAGATGCTTTACTGTCAGCCACCAGGGAAGTCCTTATAACACACAACAGGCAGATAATGCAAATTTCTCATTTCTTGGAACATTCCTAGAGTAAATTATATAGAGATCTCATATTGATTTCAAGCTAAGCTTCAGCAGTATGTGAACCAAGAACTTCCAGATATACAAACTGGATTTTGAAAAGGCAGAGGAACCAGAGATCAAATTGCCAGCATCTGTTGGATCACAGAGAAAGTAAATGATTCCCAGAAAAACATCTACTACTGCTTCATTGACTAAGTTAAAGTCTTTGAATGTGTGGATCACAACAAACTGTGGAAAATTCTTAAAGAGATGGAAATACCAGACCTCTTTACCTGCCTCCTGAGAAATCTGTATGCATGTCAACAAGCAACAGTTAGAACTGGATATGGAACAATGGACTGGTTCCAAATTGGGAAAGAAGTATGTCAAGGCTGTCTATTGTCACCTTGCTTATTTAACTTCTATGTAGAGTTCATCATGTGAAATGCTGGGCTAGATGAAGCATAAGCTGGAGTCAAAATTTCTGGGAGAAATATCAACAATCTCAGATATGCAGGTGATACCACTCGAATGGCAGAAAGCAAAGAGGAACTAAAAAGCCTCTTGATGAGGGTGAAGGAGGAGAGTGAAAAAGTTGGCTTAAAACTCAACATTCCAAAACCAAAGATCATGGCATCCAGTCCCATCACTTCATGGCAAATAGATGGGAAACAATGGAAACAGTGACAGATTCTATTTTCTTGGGCTCTAAAATTCCTACAGATGGTAACTGCAGCCATGAAATTAAAAGATGCTTGCTCCTTGGAAGAAAAGCTATGACAAACCTAGATGGTGTATGAAAAAGCAGAGACATCACTTTGCCAACAAAAGTCCATCTAATCAAAGCTAGGGTTTTTCCAGTAGTCATATATGGATATGAGTGTTCGATCGTAATGAAGGTTGAGTGCTGAAGAACTGATGCTTTTGAGCTGTGGTGCTGGAGAAGACACTTGAGAGTTCTTGGACAGCAAGGAAATCAAATAAGTCAATCCTAAAGGAAATCAAACCAGTCAATCCCTCAGGAAATCAACTCTGCACATTCATTGGAAGGTGCTGCAGCTCCAATTCCTTGGCCGCCTGATGCAAAGAGCTGACTCTTAGGAAAAGACTCAGATGCTGGGAAAGAAAGGGTAGGAAGAGAAGGGGGTGACGGAGCATGAGATGGTTGGATGATATCCCCAACTCAATGGATATGAGTTGAGCAAACTCTGGGAGATGTGAAGGACAGGGAAGTCTGGTGTGCTGCAGTCCATGGAGGTCACAGAGAGTTGCATGTTACTTAGCAACTGAACAACAACATCATATTAGTATAAGTTTTCATAAATGTTTTGGAATTTACAGAATATAAAAAGATGAGGTGCTTCTCTATTTCTGGAATCAATATGCAACAATTATTTATTGGGTAGGAGCTAGTAGTGATAAGACCTTCAGTAAATTTTAAGAGCTTCCCAGGTGGCTCAGCAGTAAAGAATCCACGTGCCAACACAGGGACTACAGGAGATGAGAGTTTGATCCCTGGGTCAGGAAAACTCCCTGGAGAAGGAAATGACAGCCCACTCTTGTATACTTGCTGGGGTAATCTCATGAACAAAGGAGCCTGATGGGCTACAGTCCAGGCTCTGTAACCCTGAGTTCTTCATTTACAAAAAGATTTTGAACTAGATGAATGCTAAGATTGCCTCAGTTATAAAAGTTTATCTTGTTTTAAGAACTATATTGTTATCGAAAAATATTTGTGAAAAAGTATCATGCTGGGTCTCTTTAGATACAGCAGTTAGAGCCATCTGGGCCAGCATCTTTAACAGAACAAACAAGAATCAGTGAACCTGAGTTTGAATGGGACTTCACCATGTGGTAACGTATGAGATATTGCCAGAGTGGAAAGCAGAGAACGAGCTAGGTAGAGATGGATAGATTAAAACTTCACTGCAGAAATTTCATATTGAAACAAGATAGTCATGATAATAAAAAATACATGCAGTGAATGAGTCAATACAAGTTAACAAATATTTATTAAATAACTTTAGTAAATTATTAGAAAAGTCAATCTTTCCCCTGATGCTGGGAAAGATTGAAGTCAGGAGAAGGGCATGACAGAGGATGAGATGGTTGGATGGCATCACTGACTCGGTGGACATGAGTTTGAGCAATCTCCAGGAGATGCTGAAGGACAGTGAAGCCTGGTGTTCTGCAGTCCATGGGGTCACAAAGAGTCAGACACCACTGAGCAACTGAACAACAAGTCATGTGCTTGGGTTACATCAGTGCGCAAAACAAAGAGCCCTGTTCTCATGGAGCTACATACAAGTGGGATGATGTTTTCACTTTTTGGAAGACCTCAGTCAGATGAGTCACATGAGGAAGATGAAGAAGTTGCAGGCACCAACAATGAGGAATTGGTTCTCGAATATATTTGAGCAGGAGAGATAGTTGTAATAGCAATGGCACAAGCATTAGGACACAAGGTCACATGAGATGACATGCCTATGTTGTGTCCATGTGTGGAACTTCGTGGAGCATGGAAATTTCATAACAGCTATGAGCCTAATAGGTGGTGTGTGATTTAAGGACAATAGAAAAGTTTTCAACGTGGGGTCTGATGAGTGTTCCAGGTAGTGATCCATTTTCTCTCCTACCCTGCTAAGCAGCAGCCCTCTTAAGGTACTGCCCTCTGAAACCGGTGGGCCACCAACATTTGTGAGCAGGTCTTGTACACCCTCATTCACTCATTTGCTACCAGGCAGTGTAAGGGATGTTTTAACATGGTACATACTTTGTACTGGAGCAAGTTTATAAGAAAAGACTCTATCAATGCATGGTGTATTCCTCAAGCCCATTGTGTGTGTGGCATGTTTTGGAGCAGTTTGTTTCCTAGGGCTACAAACGTGGACAGATAGACTCTGCATCTAGTAAACAAAAATAATAGAGACAGAAGGGAAGGAAGGGACATACCCCACCAGACTTCAACCCTCTCACCCAGCTGGGCAAGGGCTAGAGTTGGCTTCCTGCCTTGCTCCTTAATATCTGACAGTGCAGTCACTGAGTCAGGGTTGTAGGTGGCTCTGTGTCTTCTGTGCTAGAGGAAGGTTTCAGTAGGTTATTTTCCACATGGCACTCCTTAGCATCATGTAGCCAGATAGTGTTTCAATCCAAAGGTATCCAGAGATGTCTATGAGGAAACATATAGTCTAGGAATTATGTAAACGAAACGTACAAGACTTTAGCCTTAAAATGAAGTACACTGGGAATTTCAATACATCTTAGCTCAGGCTCTCTTAACTATTTCATGCAATCCATTTATTTAAAAAACATGATTTTCCTTAACATATCACTGGAATAGTTTTATGTGCATCCATATTCAGTCCTTTTTCTTTCTGAATTAATTATTCTTGTTAGGTTGCAGGAAGGGGAGGAGGTCCCAAGCTGTTCTCAGGTGAAGGATACATTCCTGATTCCTGGCTTTGGTGGGTTCTTTTTTTTTTTTTTCTTTTTTTGTCTTGTTCCCTTTCCAGCAAGTCCTGGCATTGAAACTCTGTGAGACTTCTCAATTCAGTTTGGTTTGGGGCCTTTCCTGTTCTGGAATTGCCAGATATTGTTGTCTGACATATCTTTGAACCTGAACTGAGCCAGAAAATTAGGGTCCTGGAACGAGAGTCCAAGTAAAAGAAGTGATTCCATGCACCCTGGCTGGGAGTCCAAGTGGCAAAGTCTCAACAACCTCACACGGGCCAGGTGGGTGCTTTTTGCCAGTGCATCCTCTTGTGATACAAGCTCAAAATAGCAAATTTCAAGCAGATATTTTGAATGAAAAATGGCTTTAGTAATTTTATAAAACAAAGTATCAATGACATAAATGTCTCACATTTTCTCAGCACCTGGTATCTTTTAAGTGTATTTATGTACACATTTCTATGTGCTCCCAGAGCACTTGTACACTGTGGATTTATGCCTGAACACTGAAGGTTGGCCTGGTTCCATTTGTGTGTATGCAAGAAGCATCAGAAGTTAGACACAATTTGAATAGACTCAAGACAAAAAAAAAAAATCATACATGCAATAAAATGGAAATTAGAAGAATCAGAAGGCATGGCTTAAAATTATCATAAACATTATTAGCAATTTTAGTTTAGGAGCTGTACCTTCTTATGTCTATGCTGTACCTATCAGGCCAGGCCCGTATCAGCCACAATGGGCCCCACTCTTGTTTAGGAAGCCTAGATATGGTCCACAAAGGACTCCTGGATATGGTTGGCAGACTGTGCTCCTCTGCAGTTTGCGTATCCAACAGACCTAAGGGGAGTTAGTCACATCTGCAAACAGGCAGCTGAGAGACGACTGTGGATTGGGCTTAGCTGAGCACACTTAGCACCTTCTCTTAAATTTATCAAACAGATAAATCATTCTTTCTCTCTTGAAGAGAAATGGATAAGGAGATAGGGAGAAACTAAATGGATTCCTTTTACTTCCCCTCCTCCCAGAGAGGTGGTGGTTTAGTCGCTAAGTCGTGTCCAACTCTTGCGACCCCATGGACAGAGGAGCCTGGCGGGCTAGAGCCAGGCTCCTCTGTCCATGGGATTTTCTGGAAGGGATACTGGAGTGGGTTTCCATTTCCTTCTCCAGGAGATCTTCTTGACCCAGGAGTCGAACCTGGCTCTCCTGCATTGCAGGCAGATTCTTTACTGAGTGCAAATGTTCCCCTTTTATATAAACAGGAGGAATGGTAAATACATACTTTAGCAACCATATTTGTGTGGTAACTATGTATACTTGTTTATGTTAGCTGAGGTTATTTTGCTATATGATCATTAGTTCTATTAGTCAGCTTCAATAATTATGTTTGAATTTTTATTCTGAGCCACAGCAAGAATCTAGATTCAGTTACTCACTTTGTAAAGTTTTATTTATAGTCAAGTCATATAGTAGCCACATGGCGTAGCAGCATATTTGGCCATTCAATACAATCTCATCCACCATTTCATTGTTTCTAGAAATCCCACCAAGAAAACCTTTCTTTATTTTTTTTAACAATACTATCTTTTTGTTCAGGAAATTTATTTTAATTGCTAGCAAACTTCGTAAAGCTCCACAGTAGGACTGAGGTACAGTGTTTATCAACATATTTCATCAGTGTCTCAAGTGAGTGAAATGTTACAAAATTTATCAGATCACAAATTATTCTCCTTCAAAACAAGACTATGAGCCAAAGCTGTCCTATAAACTTGAAAATCATCATTTCACTTCACGGATATTAATGTTTAACTTTTAGAAAACAAGGGCGCACACACAATTAATTAAAGCCCATTGTGACATTGCTGGGACATAAAAATAACATGTTTAATAATTTTCCAAAGCTGCAAAGAGTGCTATATTCTTGTATTACTTATAAAACATAATGTACTGTAATTAGATGATATGAATATAAATGAAATTAAGCAAAAATAGGAAAAAAGTCAAGGCAAAATTTCGATATAGCTTCAGAATTCTTTTCCTAATTAAAATGGCTGGTCCCAAGCGAGCATATGCAACCATTTATTAACATCATGCCATAATGTAATGTCTATTTTCTATATTCGATCCAGTGCACTTGTGTTTTTCATGTTATTTTTATTGCTATGGCTAAGAGACAAAGTCTATTGAATGTTCTAGGCAAACTCCAGTTTTTTTTTTTTTCTCTCAGGGTTTCTTCGTATACTTTATTCATAAAATACAAGGATTTTTCATGTTAGTATGCACTAGAAATATTTGACTGCCAGTTTATATTGCCTTTCCCTGATAGTGAACTATTGATATAAGAGGTGTAACAGAAAAGGTTTAGTTTCAAATAAACTTTGGCACTGGCTGAAGCCTGAAGCCTAATATCAGAGAAGTGGTGGGGATGGTTATCATGAAGAATTTAATAGTTGAGGCCAAGCATATTTAAAAGAAATCAGAAAGGTGATTCTTACTGACCATAGATAATAAAAAGTAATATTTATTGAGAATATATAGAATGTCATGCATTGTTCTAACATGTTATAAATGTTTAACCATTTTATTTGCATCAGAACACTATAAGGTAGCAGCTAATATTAATTAATCCCATTCATATATGGAGAATAGTGGAGATTCCAAGAAATGTTTCCCAGACTCCCTTAGTATATGGTGAAGTTAGGATTCAAACACCAGCAGTGTGACTGAAAGAGAAGAAGGGAGGCAGGCAAGGAGGGAAGCAGGGAGGGAGAGGAGGAGGGAGGAAAAAAGAAAAGGGAAGAAAATGAAATTAAGGACATAGGTTGGAAAGAGAGAAGAAAGACATTATTTGCACATTACATGATCCTACTGGTCAAGTTCCCAAGAAATTAAAACAAAAACAAAAAAAAGAGCCAACTACTAGAAAGTTGCAGGATACATGATCAACACAAAACATACTTATTTTTCTATTTTCTAGTAATGAAAAATCTAAAAATAAAATTAAGAAAACAATTCCATTCATAATAGTATCAGAAAGAATTTGGGGATAAACTTTAAAAAATAAGTGCAAATGAAAACGATACACTTTTACACTGAAAACAATATACTTTTATACTGAAAACAATAAAATGCAGCTAGAATAAGTTAAACAAGGTCTGAATAGATGGAGAAATAATATGTATTCACTGAATTAGAGTACTCAATATTACCAAGGTGTCAATTCTCCCAAAATTAATATACAAATTGAATGCAATTCCTATCAAATTGCTAGCAGGGATTATTTTTGTTCTCAAAATGAACAAACTAATCCTAATATGCCTGGAAAAATGAAGGGCACCACCCCACACCAGTCAGAATGGCCATCATTAAAAAGTCTACAAATGAACTTACTTACAAAATAGTAGAGTCCCAGATGTAGAAAACAAATTTATGTTTACCAGGGGATAAGGGGAGGGATACGATGGGAGATTGGGACTGACATATACACACTACAGTATATAAAATAGGTAACTAATAAGAACCCACTGTACAGTACAGGGAACTCTACTCAATACTCTGTAATGGTCTATATCAGAAAAGAATATAAAAAGAGTGGATATATGTATAAGTATAACTCATTCATTTTGTTGTATGCCTGAAACTAATACAACATTGTAAATCAACTATACTCTAATAAAAATTTCTTTTAAAGCCTACAAATAACAAATGCTGGAGAGGGTGTGGAGAAAAGGGAACCTTCATCCACTGTTGGTAGGACTGCAAAGTGGTACAGCCACTATGGAGAAAGGTGTTGAGATTCTTCAAAAAACTAACAATAGAGTTGCCATCTGACCAGAAATCCCTGGACAAAAATATAATTCAAAAAGATACACGCACTAATGTTCACTGCAGCACTTTTTACAACAGCCAAAACATGGAAACAATCTAAATGTCCATTGA
This sequence comes from Capra hircus, assembly GCF_001704415.2. Lineage (NCBI taxonomy): Eukaryota > Metazoa > Chordata > Mammalia > Artiodactyla > Bovidae > Capra > Capra hircus. The sequence goes on from NC_030813.1 coordinate 5,282,520, forward strand.
TAAATGAATAAAGAAGCTGTGTATACACATGTACACACACAATGGAATATTCCTCAGCCATAAAAAACAGTGAAATAATGCCATCTGCAGCTACATGGATGGACCCAGAGATTATCATACTTAGCAAAGGAATTCAGAATGAGAAAGACAAATGCCATATGGTATCATTATATGCAGAATTAAAAAAAATAACACAAATGAACTCTGCAAAATACAAAGAGACTCGCAGACATAGAGAACAGACTTGTGGTTTGCTGTACACTAGAAACTACTTCAACATTATGAATCAAGTATATTCTGATAAAAACACTTAAATTTTTTAAATTAAAATAAAAATTGTTTTTATATGTTGGATATTCAACTGGCCTAGCTCTGTTGAAAAGATTACTCAATTCTGTACCTAAAATTATCTCCAAATAAAAAGAAGATAACCAGATCTTCTTTAAGATTTTTAGACTTGTTTCTCCTGAGACATGTGAGGCCGGGCACTGTGAGGTGTGTTCATGCCTGAAAACACTCTCTGCCCCTGCTATGCTAGGTAGTGGCCGTAGTGACTTTAAGCAGAGAACTATTACAGCTAGTTTATGTGCTGTTGGGAGAGGGAGAAGGGGACATGGATGCTGTGGGAGAGAGCAAGTGATTACAGGAAGAGGTCTGAATATGTGAGAGGGGTGGCACCGATGAAGAAGTGAAAGGCTTGTTACTAGATAGCAGCACACAGTTCCCTGCGCCACTGTAATAGAAGGAAGGGGATGCAGCGGGATTGGAAGATATGGTGCTGGCAGGGACGAGGTCATTCTTTTTTGCGATCTTTTTATTTTGTGAAAGAGGAGGCAAGGTCATTAGCTCTAAGTAGATTGATGACAAGAGAAAAGTGTGGATGTGTGGATATGTCTTCCTGGAGAATGAAACAGTCAACTGACTGTGGAAATTTAGGAAAATTGCTCAGCCCTGGTGAAGTCCTTACAGTTTGCTGTCATAAATTTAAAGCATGCCCAGTGAGCACAATAGAATTCTTGTGAAGCAGATGGAATTTGTGTAACTAGGTCTGCAGTGTTCCAATCCAGTGTGATGGAGAGGAAAGAGAGCAAAGGAACTGAGGAGGTGTGTAAGGAGTGGTCATTATGATGGTTATGAAACCCAAGTTCAATAGCAGAGGAAATGAGAGGGGGTCATTGAAAAAAATGTTGAATCACATAACATGCATTCATAGATTGAAAAATTGTCCTACTTCAATGACCTACAAATTTGGAGGAGAAACAGCAAGCACTTTTAAAATGCAAAATTGTGCTCAGAAGATGCATAGACAATCCACAGAGGCCAACAATGAAAAGTGAGCTGAAACTAGAATTGTAAGATAGCATGAAACCAAGATATACTGTGGATATTTCAAACCTGAGGCCTTAAGTTTCAATGACCATATTTGGGAAGGAAAGATAAATTATTGTAAGGATTGAAACTTAGACCACCACCTGAAGATGGACGATTTCAGAGACTACATCCTCAGTGAAAGGGTCAACTGGCATGAATAAATAAATGAATTTAAAATACAATGTCTTCTTGTCTTAGAAAAAATGTATAATAATCACTCAATATCAAGGGTAACATAAATATATTTTTAGGTCAACAAAACCAGAGATGTTTAACATTTACTTCAAGAAAACATACACCCCCAAAAATATAAAGCACTAGAAAAATGGTGAAAAAAGTAAAATTGAAGGTAAACACAAGAAAAACTGCTGGACATACCAAAAGTAATAACATGCATGTCTGGGGCAGCTGAAATAGGACACAATTAAAACATTAAAAAGCAACAACAAAAATAGCAAAGGAGGGTGACTGGAATTAAATGACTTTTATTTTTTAGAGAAAGGGTAAAGACTGATTAGATTTAAATCTTACTGAAATAAATGCGTTGTTAAAATTTCAAAAATTGGATACAGTATAAAGCATTTCAAAGAGCATAGACAAAAAGACATTAAGAGTTTAATTTGAAACAAGGCAAAAGAGAAATGAGACACATAAAAGGAACAAAGAAAAAGCACAAAACTGAGTAGAAGTAACTCCAAACGTGTTAGTATTAACCTTAAATGTAGATGAATCAAACTCTTTTGGTAAGATTCAGTTATATATTGAAAAAATACATGGCTTATGTCATTTCTAAGACACCCTTCTAAAATAAAGACAGATATTTTGAAAGTAGAAAGACTGAACAAAAATACATATATCATGCAAATATTAACTAAAAGAAACCACTATGGTAGCTACATTAAAATCAGACAACGTAGTTACTATAGCGAAAGGAATTATTAAGGAAAAGGAGATTACTTTTTATTGTTGCTGTCCCTAAAAGTGAAGATGAGAGTATCAGTGAGGAGAAACACTGTGTAAAACTTGGCAAGCATTTCAGACCAAGCCTTTAGAGGTACAGCAGGTAGAAATGTCTGACAGAAACAGAGGCGCTGAAGTTTTAAAGAAGGGCCTGTATCAGGGAAGGAAGGCAAGGGGCCCTGCATCTGTCTTTCAAGCTCATAATCTTCAGAGACTATACATGAATCATCATCCTTAGGGGATAAGCTAGATTCAGTTTAACCACAGCTAAAAATTAATTCATGTATGAGATTTTTAAAAAGTGAACATAACATTATAATTTTGTGGGGTTTTTTTCAATCTTAAGATTGCTAAAATGACACACTGAAAGAAGAAGCATTCTCAGAAAAGGGAAAGGCAGATTTACTAAAATAAATGTATACAACTGACGTTGCATAGAAACATGAATTTCAAGTTTTGAATGCTATTCGGATAGCAATACTGGATACACTTTCCTCAAGGCATTTTTGAGAGCTACATCTAGGTGTAAAAGAGACTTCAAATTTAAAAAGTAAACGGTGATTTACCCTAAAATATTATTAAATGCCTTTTTCTTGAACTAATAGAAAAATACAAACAGCCTTTTTAAGACCCAATAGTTGATTAATTTAATAATATGAGAATATTCGTTCAATGTGAAGACACTAGAAATGGAGTAATAAGTATATATTTAACCCTAGCACATGAAACATTTAGATGTTCCTTAAATTCTTTCCAAAACTAAAAAAACTGATGGGTAAATGTCAAAAGAAACTAAAAAAGAATTGAATTCCCATGCTTTATATTTTGCTTCATTTCATGTGTTATTTTTCTCTAGGTAGAGTGATTCAGTTCAGTCAGTTCAGTCACTCAGTCGTGTCCAACTCTTTGCAACCTCATGGACTGCAGCACACCAGGACTCCCTGTCCATCACCAACTCCTGGAGTTTATTCAAACTCCTGTCCATGGAGTCAGTGATGCCATCCAACCATCTCATCCTCTGTCATCCCCTTCTCCTTCTACCTTCAATCTTTCCCAGCATCAGGGTCTTTTTCAATGAGTCAGTTTTTCAAATCAGGTGGCCAAAGTCTTAGAGTTTCAGCTTCAACATCAGTCCTTCCATTGTGTATTCAGGACTTGTTTCCTTTAGGATGGACTGGTTGGATCTCCTTGAAGTCCAAGGGACTCTCAAGAGTCTTCTCCAACACCACAGTTCAAAAGCATCAGTTTGTTCTTGCCTGGAGAATCTCAGGGACAGAGGAGCCCGGTGGGCTGCCATCTCTGGGGTCACACAGAGTCGGACACCACTGAAGTGACAGCAGCAGCAGCAGCTTTCTTTATAATCCAACTCTCACAACCATACATGACTACTGGAAAAACCATAGCTTTCGCTAGAGAACCTTTTTGTCAAAAGAATGTCTCTACTTTTTAATATGCTGTCTAGGTTTTATTCTGTAAGATCACAATAAAAAAGTTAAAAACTAAGCAAAATGAGCTTATGGTCAGTTGGGCAGTTTTCAGATTTCAGTTTATGAATTAATTCACCAGTGGTCTTTGATAATTATAAAATAGCTCAAATTTTTTGCTGAATTATGTATTAATAGATATTATTTTTTTATTGCAGTGATTTTTAAGGCTTATCATTCTAAATGTAACCAAGAAACACAATCTAAGTTACTACATGGGAAATAATGTAGCTAAAAGCATTAAAAAAATTTAAGTCTTTCAACTTAGGTGAATATAGCAATGCATTTGCTTGAAATGAGAAGCATTATCATTCATACTCAGGGGCATGATTTATTTCTACTACTATTTAGTGAAGTATTAAAAGCCAAAGGGTCAAATAAATATTTTTCAACTTAATCCATTTAATTATTATGTTGGTATCTGATTTCACATATAGCACTTCTTTAAAACTTTAGAAGTCTTTTATGTTCTTATTAAACATGGTTTAAGATTTAACTTAAAATGTTCTATGACCCATGTGCATGTGCTTGCTTCTGTGCTGTGCTGTGCTTAGTCACTCAATTCAGTTCAGCTCAGTTCAGTAATTCAATCGTGTCTGACTGTTTGTGACCCAATGGACTGCAGCATGCCAGGCCTCCCTGTCCATCACCAATTGCCAGAGCTTACTCAAACTCATGTCCATTGAGTAAGTGATGCCACCTGACCATCTCATCCTCTGTCGTCCCCTTCTCCTCCTGCCCTCAATCTTTCCCAGCATCAGGGTCTTTTCAAATGAGTCAGCTTTTCCCATCAGGTAGCCAAAGTATTAGCATTTCAGCTTCAACATCAGTCCTTCCAATGAACATTCAGGACAGATTTTTTTTTAGGATGGACTGATTGGACCTCCTTGCAGTTGCTCAGTTGTGTCCAACTCTTTGCGACCCCACGGATTGTAGCCCGCCAGGCTCCTCTGTCCATGGAATTCTCCAGACAAGGATACTGGAGTGGGTTGCCATTCCTTTCTCCAGGGCATCTTCCCAAGCCAGGGATCAAACCCGAGTCTTCTGCATTGCAGGCAGCTTCCTTACTGTCTGAACCACCAGGGAAGCCCTCTACGTTGCTGCAGTCCTGTCCAACACTTTGTGACCCTGTGGACTGCCAGGCTCTTCTGTCCGCAGGGATACTCCAGGCAATAATACTGGGGAGGGTTGCCATGTCCTCCTGCAGGAGATCTTCCCAACCCACATCTTGTACATCTCCCGCATCGGCAGGCAAGTTCTCGACCACCAGCGTCACCTGGTAAGCCCCCTCTACGACCCACAGTGCCACATTATCGGTGCTTTAGATCAATATAACACTCTCAAAAATCTAAATACACTTTACCTCTTTACGACAAGTCCAGAAATTCTCTTCTCCATGCAAGCAAACAAGTCCCAAATTTACATTCTCTAAGAAGATTTTACTAATCAGAAGAGAGCATTTTCCTGCATCTCTAATCCTTGGGCCAGAATAATACTTTTGATGGATTAACATATGTTGATTTTGCCCATGGCAAAGTTATAGCAAGGTTGAATGTAGATTAAGAAACACAAATTTCTTGATTTTATTTTTTTTTAAAAAAACTCTGAATTCTCAGATTTCCTTTTCTAATTAAGATTAGAATGTCTCAAGAGACAATTGCTCCCACCTTAAAATATCAGTCCACTCCAGTATTCTTGCCTGGAGAATTTCATGGACACAGGAACCTGGCGGGCAACAGTCCATGGGGTCACAAAGAGTCAGACATTACTGAATGACTAACACTAAAATACAAAAGTTAGGTAACCTACCAGATGATAGATTTTGCCATCAGTTAGTTCAAGCTAACCCAATTGATATGGAGAAAACAATAAACTCTTACCAGGTAAGAGAAGCTGACAGCTGGGATCATCTTTGAAGGAACAACAATAAGAGCAGGGGAGTTCACTGTATGTGGAGGTAAGGAGACACTAACAGAACTGCAAGGGGTGCGTGTGGATGAGACTGAGGGACTGGGATCGCAGGGAGCACCCAGCCACAGAGGATATGTAAGCCCACAGCTGGCCCTCTCCTACAGACCAAACAAATTAATGAAGTCTGTTTACCACAGACTGGAAGCAGAGCAGAGGCAATGAAATGATGCCTCTCGGGATACATAGGCATTTTCCAAGCGTGATATACTAGCCTGCTTAAAGAAGAGAGAAGGTCAAGAGACCTGAGAGAAATCCTTCAAGGTATACTGCTGCTGCTGCTGCTGCTAAGTCACTTCAGTCGTGTCTGACCCTGTGCGACCCCATAGACGGCAGCCCACCAGGCTCTGCCGTCCCTGGGATTCTCCAGGCAAGAACACTGGAGTGGGTTGCCATTTCCTTCTCCAATGCATGAAAGTGAAAAGTGAAAGTGAAGTCGCTCAGTCGTGTCCGACTCTTCGCAACCTCATGAACTGCAGCCCACCAGGCTCCTCCACCCATGGGATTTTCCAGGCAAGAGTACTGGAGTGGGGTGCCATTGCCTTCTCCAAGGTATACTAGGTCTTCACAGAAAACCAAGGTTGTGACAAAAGAAGTGAATTTCTGAAGGAAAAATCCAGGACAAAATAGCACAAAGGGCAGAAAGGATAAATGCAATTAAGTATTATAAAGTTTTTACAATGGTTATAAGTGAGGTGAAGTCGCTCAGTCGTGTCCGACTCTTTGTGACCCCGTGGACTGTAGCCCACAAGGCTCCTCTGTCCATGGGATTTTCCAGGCAAGAATACTGGAGTGGGGTGCCATTTCCTTCTCCAGGGGGTCTTCCCGACCCAGGGATCGAACCCAGGTCTCCCACATTGGAGGCAGACGCTTTAACCTCTGAGCCACCAACAATGGTTGTAAAATAGTATGAAACAGCATGTTACTTGAAATAATACAATTTTTGAAATATAATATTTAAAATATATTATTAATATATAATATATAGTATCGAAATGCTATATACATAAAAAGATGCATCTAAAATTCAGTTTGAGATGTAAAACTGAATACAAAAATATTAGAGTCACCTAAATGATTCAAAAAAGAAAGAACAAAGAAGGAAAGGATAAATGGAATTTTAAAAGTTAGACATATTTGAATCATTTCTAATGAGATGGATGAAACTGGAGCCGATTATACAGAGTGAACTAAGCCAGAAAGCAAAACACCAATACAGTATACTAACACATATATATGGAATTTAGAAAGATGGTAATGATGACCCTGTATGTGAGCCAGCAAAAGAGACACAGATGTGTAGAGCGGACTTTTGGACTCAGAGGGAGAGGGAGAGGGTGGGATAATTTGGGAGAATGCATTGAAACATGTATACTATCATGTAAGAAATGAATTGCCAGTCTATGTTCGATGCAGGATACAGGATGCTTGGGGCTGGTGCCCGGGGATAATCCAGAGAGATGATATGGGGTCGGAGATGGGAGGGGGGTTCATGTTTGGGATCGCATGTACACCCATGGTGGATTCATGTCAATGTATGGCAAAACCAATACAGTATTGTAAAGTAAAATAAAGTAAAAATAAAAAATTCAAAAAATAAAATAAAATAAAATTATGTTTGCAGAAAAAAACAAATAAATAAATAAATAAAAGTTAGACTTAAATACAGAAATAGTAACATCATTTAAATGTAAATGGACCAAATATTTCCTTTGAAAGGCAGGGATTTCCAGGCTTAACAAAAATACAAAAGTTAAATAAATGATATTTATAGGAAAAATATTTAAATGTAGAAATGTGGCAAACAGAATCCTAAAATAGTCCTGTTATCCCTGTCTCCTGTTGTTCAGACCCTTATGTGATCCATTCTCCTTGACTGTGGGGGAATGGTATGATTTGCTTGCAAATTTTAAAAACACTATTAATATATTTTAGCTAATTGATATTTATACACTATTTACAGGTATTTATATTGCATTTCCAAATGAACATCGAACATTCACAAAGATAGATCACATTATAGATTTAAAATGTCTTAGTACATTTCAAGAAATAGGAAACACATAGTGTAGGTTTTCAGTTTACAATGGTAATTCATTAGAAATTAAACACAATATATAATGTATAAAATCTCCAAATACTTATAAATTAAGCAGCACACTTCTAAATAACCCATAAGGCAAATTTGAACTAGACAGGAATGCCAAAGTAACATCCCATGTGGTCTAATGGTAAAAGGAGTTACATAGTCATAAAAAGGACACCAAAGGATGAAGAGACACATGCTTGTCTTTGTTTGTGTGTGATTGTGTTTATCTTTCCACTGTAGTAAGTCAGTAGATTATATTTTTATTAAGAAATCAAAAAACATTAGTATATTCATGTTAAGTTGGTTCCCTTGCCTTTTCTGCAAGTATTGGGAACTGTTCTTTAAAACTATGTACATGTAGAACTTTGATAAGATATTGCATTAATATATCAGTATCACAGAGGAATTGACACAATCATTAAATACTTCTGAAGGACAGTGTTAATGGCACATACATATATGAATGCATATACATATCTGGCTTTAATAAAACACAGGAGTAACATACATTAAAATGTAATTGTGGTTATTCTGAGTAATATTCTTTTCTGTAGCCTCTGGATTTTTACTAATGGACAATTTTTAAATCACTTGGGTGTTTCTTATTTATTTGTCAGGGTTTGCATATTTCTAAATAAGCACACACTCACATGCATATACACACACTCTCACACACACACACACACTCACCACTCTGATTTAGGAATCTAAACCAGTTTCTATCCATAGCAAGGGAACGTGACTGATGTAATCCTCAGCAGAACCACAGAGAGGAGGTTTAATTTTAAAGCACTGAGTCAGGTCTCAGAGGAAAAGTATAGTCTCTGTGTCACTGAGCAAGACCTCACATGGGGGACACACAGAAAGATGTCCAGGCTGGTCTAAAAAGAAGAGCCCAAAGACATACAGATGGCCAACATATACATTAAAAGATGCCCAACATCACTCATTACTAAAGAAATGCAAATCAAAACTGTAATAAGGTATCACCTCACTCCAGTCAGAATAGCCATCATCAAAAAGTCTACAAACAGTAAGTGATATTGAGGATGTTGGGAAAAAGGACCTTACCGCACTGTTAGTAGGAATGTTGGTTGATGCAACCACTCTGGAGAACAGCATAGAGGGTCCTTAAGAAACTAGGAATAAAACCACCACATGACCCAGCCGATCCCACCAGCGGGCATATACCCTGAGAAAACCGTACTTCAAAAAGACGCATGAACCCCAGTGTTCATCACAGGGCTTATTTACAATAGTGAGGACACGGAAGCAATCTAAACATCCATCCACAGGGGAGTAGATAATGAAGTTGTGGTACATATATATAATGGAATAGTATCCATAAAAAGGACTGAAATTGGGCCATTTGTAGTGATGTGGATGAACCTAGAGTCTGTCACAGAGTGGAAGAAATCAGAATGAGAAAACCAAATATCATTTATTAACATATAGATATATATGGAATCTAGAAAAATGGTCCGGATGAACGTATTTTCAGGGCAGGAATGGAGACCCAGATGTAGAGAGACTTGTGGACACAGAGGGGAAGGAGTGGGTGGGATGAATTAAGAGAACAGGCTGGACATACATGCACTACCATGTGTGAAATAGACAGCTACAGGAAGCTGCTGTGTAGCAAGGGAGCTTAGCTCGGTGCTTGGAGGTAACCTAGAGGGGTGGGACTGGGGGATGTGAGAGAGAGATCCAAGTCGGGGGGATATATGAATATATTTAGCTGATTTAGGCTTCCCAGATGGCTCAGTAGTAAAGAATCCACCTGCCACTTAAGGAGATCTAGGAGATGAGGGTTTGATCCCTGGGTTGGAAAAGTCCCCTGGAGCAGGAAATGGCAACCCACTCCAGTATTCTTGCCTGGAAAGTCCCACGGAAGAGGATTCTGGTGGGCTACAGTCTATGGGGTCATAAAGAGTCAGACACAACTGAGCACACATAGCTGATTCGCATTGTTGTACAGCAGAAACTAACATAATATTTAAAGTAATTATATTCCAATTTTAAAAGATTTTAAAAAAAGAGCCCAAGAAAGTAAGGGAGTTCAGAAAATATATTTGGCAACCAGCTCCAGCCAATTCAGACCCAACTGCACAAGTTCCTATCCATGGTGTGCTGAAAGTCATCAATAATCTGTAAAACAGAATAATTTTATAAAACAGAATTTTGTTATCAGGGGCTACTTTATGTTCATTACTGATTTTCTTGAAAACAAAGAGCAAGTGACTCTATTCTCGATCCCACAAGCATCATTTAAGCATAACCCTGACTTTCATATGTGAGGGAAAAAAGTCAAAAGATTATTTTCAAAGTGCTAAAGCACAAAGGTTTTTGTTACAGCCTTATGAATAGAAATATTTGCTATTGTAATTGTTTTTGTTGCTATATTTCCCTCTGGAGAGATCCAAGAATATAAGACATACTATGTCTAATGGCAGATGTCTCCAAGAAAGATATTAAAAGTAGGTACCATGAGACCTGAGAGGAGGCGAAGAGTTTGCCAGCAGTAGGATTAAAAGAACCAGAAGACACTTAAACCGTTGTCGAGAATCATTCATTGCTGTGTCAAAAAGGAATCGGTTCTTGGAAGTCTGTTTTAAAAATAACCCATTGGTCAATAATCATTCTGATAATCTTTGTATTCCTTTCAAACCAGAAAGAGCAATTGATCGTTCTGTAAACTAGTTAAGGTTTTTAGCAATGGAAACTAGAACAGCCGCCTTTTCATTTGTTGCTCTGAAGAGGCAATTCTGAAGCAAGAGCAAGAACTTGGTTTTTGTCTCATGTTCAGGAAACATTTTCTACAGAGTGAAGTTAACTCAGAAATATGTCAAACAGCAATTCTCACTGCAACCCTGACGTAAATGAATGTGTTGTACGCCTGACATCTACACTGAATTCCACTAGTCCTCACACCATTCGCCATTTAAAAAGACAACATCTGACCGTTTCTTGGAGTGATGGCAAATTCCATTTGGACACCTGTGCACCAGATGTGTGTAGCTACACATGCACCCTGTTATTCTGCCTGCAGTGTTTACCACAAGCCACTTTTCCCTTTGGCTGAATTGAGAGAGCCATCAGAAGGCACTACAACTCAAACATTTTTCCTCATTACTCTTTTATCTTGTCATTCACATGTTTTCAGTTTTCCTTCTAACTCTATTTTTACATAACGTCTCTTATTCCAATTCCACAAGTCATTTCTTTTTTCCTTACTTAACAGATTGAGAACTGAGGATTAATTGTGGTATTTAACATTTCTTTTTATTTTTAAGATGTATGCAGTGATTAATGGAAGGGCATTATGATTCATTTTCCCATTGGATCAATCACAGGCAACAGAACAAATAGACCTTTTGAAGTCTTAGTGAATCTACTCCAAATCCATTGAAAGTATTAGACCACATCTATTTTTAAACATTATTTAATATAATGGATCTTTCATGTTAAATGAGGGGTTGTTCTTTCTCACAAGTCTGGCCGGAAGAGTCACAGAGCAGACGGACATTAAAAAATGGAAAGATCAAAGGGTGACATCACTGGGACTCAAGGTCCAGGAGTGGAGATCCAGGTGGACACCAGAAGGATAAAGTTAATAGATTTTGCTGCCACCAAAAGGCAAGAAGACCAGAGCAAACACAACTACAGATGCAGAAACCCTCTATCAGCTGTTGGCAATTTGCTTGGATTATCCCAAATGGCTTGCTTAAATCCTTGTCATATAACATTACCAGATGAATTCATGGTAGTCCTTGTACCAAATCAATGTGCAAAGTTTTGAAATGAGCTGGGAATCTCATGTCAAAAGTATTTAGGTAATGTTACTGGGTTAAGTCCCTTCTAGATTACCAAGGACTAATTTTAGCACTATGTAATTCCATGCGTTTCATTTTCAGTATAAAAAGTTGACTTTATTATTTACACAATAATAGTTAAAAAAAAATCTTTTATTGAACACAATGTCAGGAACTAGTTTAAGTACTTAACATGCATTTTGTCTCTTAACTTTCACAACAGTTTTACCTGCAAGGTACTAATGTTATACTGATTTTGAAGATATGGGGAAGACTGAAAGTTTAAGGTATTTCCTAAGCTAGTCCAGCCAGCAAATTGTGGCCCTGAAACCTAGGCTGTTCAATTCTGGAATACCTGCAACCACACATGACGGATTTGGAGTAGTACTGTCATTTAATGACATTTTCATGAAATTTGTCTTATTAGTAGGTAGAACTTGTGCTTCTTGATGACCATTATATACACATTTCATCAAACGTGTATTTGGCCGAGTAGAAAAATAGATTGTCTCCAGGTTGTTTGGACATATTATTCTATTTTTCTCCACTATAATATCAATAATATCTTGCTAGATTTAAATTCTGATGCTTCCACTATCATGGGTTAGAGCCACTAAACTAAGAAAGGTCCCCAAGTCCCTTCATTTCTGAGAAATGCAATTTAATTAAAGAAATTAATTAGCAAAATCTACACATATATTCATAATTCATTGTCCGTTGCAACGATATACACAGATGGACTTTATACAAGTAAATTCTGATATATTAATAATGGAAGTAGAAATTAGAACTTTCTAATCACTTCATTCAATTATTGAACCATCTTCACATATACTGTATTTTAAGTTTAAACAGGATCCTTTCGGTGCCAAATAAAAGTAAAAGTAAAAATAATTCCAGGTGAGCGATTGTTCTTCAATTACATGTCATCATATTGCCTCTCGCGTGGTACTTGTGAATCTAACAAAATAAGGGCTACGCACTTCAAACAAACAGCTATTCTTTGCGACTCGGGGCTAACAGTGTATGAGAAGCACACAAGAAGCTGGGAGCCGTCCTCAGGCTTTCAGATTTAGTAGGACTGGAATGGGATCTGGGGATTAGTATTTCTAGCAAATACCCAGGTGATGAAGATGCTGCTGGTCTGGGACTGTACCTTGAGAATCGCTGGTTTAGAGTACTGGAAAAACGCCGTCATCTAAGGGGAAGTCTCCAGCCTTGGATCTTATCTCCCCTCTAATGATTCCCATAGTTTCTGTTTTCATTTTTATCTGGTCTCTTTCAGCACCTTTGTTCCTCCTCAGATCTCATTGATTCACCTCTCTCTGTTGCTTTAGGAGATGCGTTGTCACCCATTTGGTCCAACCTTTTCCCTGTATTGGCAGCGTATTAATTAGGGGGTGGGGGAAATTCCTCACTATAGACTAACGTCAGGATGAAACAGCCACAATCAGACCCTGCCAAATTCAAACTCACACGTTCTCAATAAAGCCTCAACCCTGGAGACTTGGTCAGAAACCCCTCCTCTACCCGTTCTTTGTTTCTTGTGCTTTCTCTATTGCACATACCATGATTCTAAATGATGTGTTTCAGTGGTCATTTTATTTCTGAGTTCCTCCCATTAAGCCTGTGAAGCCCAGGAAGGCAAGACTCCTATCTGGTTTTATTTATTATTGAACCCCTAGAGCCTGACAATTAACACTCAACATACACTAGTTTGACTGAAGGCCCTGTTGATATTGTACAAGGATCTCTTAGAATGGGAAGCATGGAAATAGTGATGCATTTTTTTACTGCATACTTTCATAAGCTTACATAATCTCTTAAACCATGCCAATACACATACTGAAAATCTGGGACAAGCACACACATTTAGGAAGCTATTCTCATGAACAAACATAGTATCGCATCGTGACTGCAGCTGAGAATACTCCTTGATGAGAAGAACCAATTATGTTTTCTTACCTGCCTCTTCTGCATGGTCTCCCTTAGACCTGTATTAACCCCTTAAGATTTACGTGAATTCCATTTTCCTGACTTCCTTGTTTCCCACTTGAGTTACTGGATTTGAGCTGTGGATGTAACTTCTTTTTCTGCTTCCTTTATTATATTGAGGCATGTATCACTAAGGCTTTCTAGCTAATTTTTCCAAATTTCTCTATTCTAAGTTTTATACTATTGTCTTTCACTTATATTTCCCTTGATGATTTACTTTTCTTCTTGGTCTTCTACTTAATAAGCACACATCCTTGAACTGTCAAGCCTTCTCAAGAGTCTTCTCCTTCCAATAGAAACAGGGCAATGTGCAAAATGCCAGGGATGTAAGATGATACTTTGCCTTTAACAAACTTTAGGAAAATTCTGAAAGAGATGGGAATACCAGACCACCTAACCTGTCTCCTGAGAAACCTGTATGCAGGTCAGGAAGCAACAGTTAGATCTGGACATGGAACAACAGACTGGTTCCAAATCGGGAAAGGAGTACATCAAGGCTGTATATTGTTACCCTGCTTATTTAGCTTATGTGTAGAGTACATCATGTGAAATGCTGGGCTGGATGAAGCACAAGCTGGAATCAAGATTTCCGGGAGAAATATCAATAACCTCAGATATGCAGATGACACCACCCATATTGCAGAAAGCAAAGAAGAACTAAAAGGCCTCTTGATGAAAGTGAAAGAGGAGAGTGAAAAAGTTGGTTTAAAGCTCAACATTCAGAAAACTAAGATAATGGCATCTGATCCCTTCACTCCACAGTAAATATATGAGGAAACAGTGGAAACAGTGTCAGACTTTATTTTCTGGGGCTCCAAAATCACTGCAGATAGTGACTGCAGCCATGAAATTAAAAGACGCTTACTCCTTGGAAGAAAAAATATGACCAACCTAGACAACATATTAAAAAGCAGAGACATTCCTTTGCCAACAAAGGTCCCTCTAGTCAAAGCTATAGTTTTTCCAGTAGTCATGTATGGCTATGAGAGTTGGACTATAAAGAAAGCTAAGTGTCGAAGAATTGATGCTTTTGAACTATGGTGTTGGAGAAGACTCTTGAGAGTCCCTTGGACTGCAAGGAGATCCTCTCAGTCAATCCTAAAGGAAATCAGTCCTGAATATTCATCAGAAGGACTGATGCTGAAGCTTTGGCCACCTGATGCAAAGAACTGACTCACGAAAAAACCCTGGTGCTGGGAAAGATTGAAGGCAGGAGGAGAAGGGAATGACAGAGGATGAGATGGTTTGATAGCACCACCGACTATGGCCATGAGTTTGAGTAAGCTCCAGGAGTTGGTGATGGACAGGGAAGTCTGACGTGCTGCAGTCCATGGGGTCGCAGAGTCAGACAAAATTGAGTGACTGAACTGAACTAAGATGATTTGTAAGTTGGTAAAAGTCCAATGGTGAGTTTAGATCTCAATGGAGAAGATGACCTTTCATATCAAATATACTGGTATTTCCAAGCTGCAATGAACAATGGTTTCATCCTTATGAAAAACTCCCTCTCTCCTTTAATGGCCTACATTTTGTAGGTTTCTACTAGACAGAACTGCGAGTAAGTGATGTTTTAAATTTATTTCTCTCCATCTTATGTAATGATTCTTGTGGAAGACTCCCAATTAAGTGTTCTTCTTTGTAAAATAGCCAGAGAAAGCGAAAGCGAAAGTCACTCAGTCGAGTCCAACTCTTTGGGACCCCATGGACTATACAGTCCATGGAATTCTCCAGGCCAGAATACTGGAGTGGGTAGCCTTTCCCTTCTCCAGGGGATCTTCGCAACCCAGGGATCAAATTCATGTCTCCCACATTGCAGGCGGATTTTTACCAGCTGAGCCACAAGGAAACCCAAATAACCAGACATAAACCATCAAAAGATGGAATTATCCTGGAAAATTTCATTGTTATATAAATGTCTACACAGTCACTGAAAATACAGAATTTCTGGAACTTCTGCAATGGTTTTATGACATTAAAACTATTTTTTATAAAGTTTTTATAAAATGAATAATGATTATGGAGGAAAAAAAAGTTTCCTTGGCCAACTCATGTTACTTAACTGTTGACTGAGCATACAATGCTGCTACTGATGAAATCTCACATTTTAAATGAATGTATGAATGTCTTCGATTTGACCATATTTTTTAAAAATAACATTTATGGAGACTTATCTTCACAAAAATAGAGTCCTTAAATCTCTTCCTCTGTATTTTCTCCAACTTACATTTTAAAGGGAAAAAAAAGAAAAAAGCAAAAGCTTACCACTACATTGATACTGAAATGTCTAAAGTTTAAAAGATCTGATGAGCATTTATAAAACATTCTGAAATTAATTGATATGAATGATTAGCAATTAATCTAAATTGATCACCTTTCAATGGTATACATGAACCTAGAGTGGGAGTTACTGATAATGCCTATTGATAAACATATTGCTTTTATTTTTCAAATAATATAGGTTCAAGTAATTGATTCTCTTAAAGAATTTTCTCTCATCTCATTTCCTAGTTTGTATCCCTATGCCTTCATTGTTTAAAGTAAAAAGTAAATTTTATACCACTCTTATCTGACTTTTTCCTTGATGACCTGGCACTGGAGATTGGATAGCATTTGTCAGTCATGGAAAGTTATACTTATAGTTCAGTGAAAGAAGTCTCACCTCAATGTGATAATTCTATTTGCAGAAATATTTCTATGGTAAGTTTCAAAGAACTTTGAAATTTAAAAAACTAAAATCATGGTATCCAGTCCCATCACTTCATGGCAAATAGATGGAAAAAAAAAGGAAACAGTGACAGAATTTATTTTCTCAGGCTCCAAAATTACTGGAGATGGTGACTGTAGCCATGAAGTTAAAAGATGCTTGTTCAAAGATGCTTGTTCATTGGAAGAAAAACCATGGCAAAACTAGACAGGGTATTAAAAGGCAGAGACATTACTTTGCCAACAAAGGTCCACAGAGTCAAAGCTATGGTTTTTCCAGTGGTCATCTATGGATATGAGAGTTGGACTGTAAAGAAGGCTGAGAGCTAAAGAACTGAGGCTTTCAAACTGTGGTGTAGGAGAAGACTCTTGAGAGTCCCTTGGACTGCAAGGAGATCAAACTAGTCAGTCCTAAAGGAAACCAACCCTGAATATTCATTGGAAGGACTGATGCTGAAGCTGAAGCTCCAATACTGTGGCCATCTGATGTGAGGAGCCAACTCACTGGAAAAAAGTCCTTGATGCTGGGAAAGACTGAAGGCAGGAGGAGAAAGGGACAACAGAGGATGAGATGGTTGGATGGCATCACTGACTCAATAGACATGAGTTTGAGAAGGCTCCAGAAGATGGTGAAAGACAGGGAAGCCTGGCACGCTGCTGTCCATGGGGTTGTAAAACGTCGGACTCAACTGAGCGACTGAACAAGTTTCAAAGAAAGATGCTTGTGGACATCAGCAAATATTTGTAGAAATGACATATGTTGATTCAAAATATATACATTTCATGTCTCTTTTCCTAGGCTGGGAGAAACAGACCTTGGACTTGGCAGATGGTAATCCTGAACAGTGCCATGTACAGTACTTACTGTACATGACATTACTCAGAAAGCAAGGAAAACCCCTGGAATGAGAAGTGCTACAGGTATTTAAAATCTGAAATTATGAGACATTTTCTTATAATTTCATCTTGCTAGAGTGCTCATGGTTTTTTCACTTCCTTACCCATACTTTCTCATCTAATTCTCTTGATTCTAACCAGGATCCACAAAGGTGTCCAATGCTCTACACACACCTATCTGGAAGAAAGAAACTCCATTCACACTCAGAGGGAGCTGCTGGACAAGTATAACATCCCCAAATGAAACAACCAGACCAGAACAAGATTAGTCTCATTGTATTCGCAGGCCCTCTACTATTGGTGGGGTCCTGTGAAAGATGCAGAGCAACTTCTACGCAGAGTACATCATGAGAAACGCTGGGCTGGAAGAAGCACAAGCTGGAACCAAGGTTTCCGGGAGAAATATCAATCACCTCAGATATGCAGATGACATCACCGTTATGGCAGAAAGTGAAGAGGAACTAAAAAGCCTCTTGAAAGTGAAAGAGGAGAGTGAAAAAGTTGGCTCAAAGCTCAACATTCAGAAAACGAAGATCATGGCATCCGGTCCCATCACTTGATGGGAAATAGATGGGGAAACAGTGGAAACAGTGTCAGACTTTATTTTGGGGAGCTCCAAAATCACTGCAGATGGTGACTGCAGCCATGAAATTAAAAGACGCTTACTCCTTGGAAGAAAAGTTATGACCAACCTAGATAGCATATTCAAAAGCAGATACATTATTTGCCAACAAAGGTCCATCTAGTCAAGGCTATGGTTTTTTCTGTGGTCATGTATGGATGTGAGAGTTGGACTGTGAAGAAAGTTGAGAGCCAAAGAATTGATGCTTTTGAACTGTGGTGTTGGAGAAGACTCTTGAGAGTCCCTTGGACTGCAAGGAGATCCAACCAGTCCATTCTAAAGGAGATCAGTCCTGGGTGTTCTTTGGAAGGACTGATGCTAAAGCTGAAACTCCAATACTTTGGCCACTTCATGCAAAGAGCTGACTCATTGGAAAAGTCTCTGATGCTGGGAGGGATTGGGGGTAGGAGGCGAAGGGGATGACAGAGGATGAGATGGCTGGATGACATCACTGACTCGATGGGCATGAGTCTGAGTGAACTCCGGGAGTTGGTGATGGACAGGGAGGCCTGGCATGCTGCAATTCATGAGGTTGCAGAGTCGGATACGACTGAGCGACTGAACTGAACAGAACTGTGAAAGATAAAGAATGTTGTTCTTTGCTGTGAACCTCAAGCATGGCAGAACTAAGCTCTCTGATTATATAAAATACAATAAAATGGATCTTACACATGGGGTCGCTAAGTCGGACATAACTGAGCAACTTCACTTTCACTTTTCACTTTCATGCATTGGAGAAGGAAATGGCAACCCACTCCAGTGTTCTTGCCTGGAGAATCCCAGGGATGGAGGAGCCTGGCGGGCTGCCATCTATGGGGTCGCATAGAGTCGGACACGATTGAAGCAGCTTAGCAGCAGCAGGACACATAACTCTACTGTGTATCTTGAAGCTTTTTTAGTTATCAAACCCACAATCATAGGTAATTTCAGTGCTTGTGTCACTGGTAAATACGACCTCTTTTTAATGCAAATCAAAAGTACAGTGAGGTATCACCTCACCCTCATCAAAATAGCCACCATTGCCATTCCCTCCTCCAGAGGATCTTCTTGACCCATAGATTGAAATGAATTCTCCTGCATTGCAGGCAGATTCCTTACCATCTGAGCCACCAGCGAAGCCTCAACAAGAAGTCTACAAATAATAAATGCTGGAGAAGGTGTGGAGAAAAAAGGAATGCTTCTATACTTTTGGTAGCAATGCAAACGGGTACAACTGTAAGAACAGTATACAGATTCTTTAAAAATCTAAAAACGTAGTTGCTATATGATCCTGCAGTCCCACTCTTGGGCATATATCCAGAGAAAAACATAATTTTAAAAGATACATGCACCCCAATATTCAGAGGAGCAGTATTTACAAACCAAAATATGGAAGCAGCCTAAGCGTCCGCTGACAGATGAATGGGCAAAGATGTGGTATATAATAGAATATTCAGTTCAGTTCAGTTCAGTCGCTCAGTCGTGTCCGACTCTTTGCAACCCCATGAATCACAGACGTGAGGCCTCCCTGTCCATCACCAACTCCCGGAGTTCACTCAGACTCACGTCCATTGAGTCGGTGATGCCATCCAGCCATCTCATCCTATGTCATCCCCTTCTCCTCCTGCCCCCAATCCCTCCCAGCATCAGAGTCTTTTCCAATGAGTCAACTCTTCACATGAGGTGGCCAAAGTACTGGAGTTTCAGCTCTAGCATCACTCCTTCCAAAGAAATCCCAGGGCTGATCTCCTTCAGAATGGACTGGTTGGATCTCCTTGCAGTCCAAGGGACTCTCAAGAGTCTTCTCCAACACCACAGTTCAAAAGCATCAATTCTTCAGGGCTCAGCCTTCCTCACAGTCCAACTCTCACATCCATACATGACCACAGGAAAAACCATAGCCTTGACTAGATGGACCTTAGTCGGCAAAGTAATGTCTTTGCTTTTGAATATGCTATCTAGGTTGGTCATAACTTTTCTTCCAAGGAGTAAGCATCTTTTAATTTCATGGCTGCAGTTACCATCTGCAGTGATTTTGAAGCCCCCAAAAATAAAGTCTGACACTGTTTCCACTGTTTCCCCATCTATTTCCCATGAAGTGATGGGACCAGATGCCATGATCTTCGTTTTCTGAATGTGGAGCTTTAAGCCAACTTTTTCACTCTCCTCTTTCACTTTCATCAAGAGGCTTTTTAGTTCCTCTTCACTTTCAGCCATAAGGGTGGTATCATCTGCATATCTGAGGTTATTGATATTTCTCCCAGCAGTCTTGATTCCAGCTTGTGTTTCTTCCAGTCCAGCATTTCTCATGATGTACTCTGCATAGAAGTTAAATAAGCAGGGTGACAATATACAGCCTTGATGTACTCCTTTTCCTATTTGGAACCAGTCTGTTGTTCCATGTCCAGTTCTAACTGTTGCTTCCTGACCTGCATACAGATTTCTCAAGAGGCAGGTTAGGTGGTCTGGTATTCCCATCTCTCTCAGAATTGTCCACAGTTTATTGTGATCCACACAGTCAAAGGCTTTGGCATAGTCAATAAAACAGAAATAGATGTTTTTCTGGAACTCTCTTGCTTTTTCCATGATCCAGTGGATGTTGGCAACTTGATCTCTGGTTCTTCTGCGTTTTCTAAAACTAGCTTGAACATCAGGACGTTCATGGTTCATGTATTGCTGAAGCCTGGCTTGGAGAATTTTGAGCATTACTTTACTAGCATGTGAGATGAGTGCAATTGTGTGGTAGTTTGAGCATTCTTTGGCATTGCCTTTCTATGGGATTGGAATGAAAACGGACCTTTTCCAGTCCTGTGGCCACTGCTGAGTTTTCCAAATTTGCTGGCATATTGAGTGCAGCACTTTCACAGCATCATCTTTCAGGATTACTCAGCCATAAAAAGAATGAAATAATGCCATTTGCAGCACCATAGATAGAACTAGAGATTATGCTAAGTGAAGTGAGCTGGATATAAAAGGGCAAGTATATGATATTGCTTATATCTGGAATCTTAAAAAAAATCATACAAATGAACTTATTTTCAAAACAGAAATAGACTCACAGACAGAGAAACAAACATATGGTTACCAAAGGGGCGAGGGGAGAGGTAGACTAGGAGTTCAAGATTAAAATATACACATGACTAGTGTATATAAATATGAAACAGACAGCCAACAAGGACCTAGTATATAGTACAGAGAACTTACTCCATATCCTATAATGACCTATAATAGAGGATAATGTAAAAACATAAAATATATATTTACAGATATATGTATAACCAAATCACTTTGCTGTGCACCTAAAAGTAACACAATATTTAAAAATCAATTATATTTCAATAAAAATTAAAAAAAAAAACCTACCTCTTTGCCCACAATTTTCCTGGGTATCCACTCCTTTTCTAGAGCCCTGGTTATCTAGGTGGTACCATGTGATACCTTTTCTTTCCAGCTAAATTGATTAAGGAAGGAATGAATAACCAATCTAAAAGGAACTACTTGCAGGATAATTTGAGACACTAAGATTTTTATCTCTCAAATATTTGAACTAAGAAATAAAGATTAGGTGAGTTACTAAGCCAAATCAAAATTGTGGAGGATCAGAATCTGATTAGAAGGAATAGCTCCTCATCAAATGCAGAATCCTCATTGGATTATTTTTTTAGCTTATTCAAGAGAAGTACTGTTCAATTATTGAGAAGTTATAGTGCACATGAGTTTTATATAATTTTTTCCTTAAAACAGATAAAATAATAAATAATTATTCAATGATCATTGCTCAGTATTTCAAGTGGAGTCACGGATGTTTTATTTTCAGAAAATAATATGATGAGTAACAGGATGACATAGGAAAAATTAGTGGGATTGATGTCAATTGCTTCTTATTAGTTATGTGAATACAGAGAAGTTACTTAATGATTGTTTGGCTTTATTTCCATGATCTACAAAATAAAAGGGATGGCATAACTGCCTTCAAAGATAACAGTTCTAAAGGGAGCTGGAACTCTGTGATGACTTTTGGCAAAGCAAGCCACAATGCTGATCTGACATTTCCACTCTACACTCAGTGAAGCTCCTAGTATCTAAAAAGACCACACGCTGAAAACAGATAAGGAGAAAAGAGTAAGGAATAACACAAAAATATGAAGCAGTGTGTTCATAGAGTAAGAATTCGGGAGGGTACTTTTAGGTAAAATGATTTTAATCTCCCTCAGTTTTCTTCTTTTAAATGTCTCTTTTTTTCCTGACTGAGCAAGAGTGATGTGTGTTATTGTTAGTGGGTGCCTTCAGTTTGCAAGCACATTTGATTCTAGAGCAATTTAGAGATGAGGCAAAGAACAAAGAGGGGGATGAGTGCCTGACTTACATTAACGATATACTTGTATGGGCTTCAGACCCTGGTTGGTATTAGCCAGGTTTTCCCTAAATTCCACACACCCATCCACTCTCAGGTTTCTATTCTCTATATATGTAGCACTTTTAAACAAACTAGTGTACCCCTCTCTGACATATTGTTCATATGAACTATCCATTGGTCTTGCACTAGAGTGTGAGTCCTTCAGGATCAAGTTTGCATCATATTCACTTTTTATCTCCATCACCTTACCTAGTCCAATGCTTGTTACTCAGTGGTTAGTCAATAAATAATTCCATGAATGAAATATCAATGTTTGAAGAACCAGAGTGGAATAAGAAATGATCCATGAAGAAGAATGAAATGGACTTTTATGTTTTAGTCTAGGAGGTCCAGCACAGGTAGGAAAGGAAGCATGAATTCTGAGAGAGAAAAACAAGTCAGGAATAAAAAATATGACAATAACTAGAGAACTTCTAATGCTGCAACTCTTGGGAAACCAGGAGTAGTAGAAGATGAATGTTTCAGTTAGAATGTTTCCAGCGGCAATAATATTAACTCTGCAGGTTCACATTAAAAATATACTATACACTTACCTCACATATCAGAATTAGGATACAAAGCTACTTCAAAGCATTAACTTTATCACATAAAGAGTTCACCAAGGGTCATATTTTAGCTCTAATACCCAGAAAATCTTCACTATTGACTTCAAGCTTATCCTTCATGGTGACAAGGTATCTTACCCTGTGTCAAACACCTCACAGAATGGAATCCAGAGTTAGGAAGAAATAGTTCCCTTTCCCCAAAGATAGTCAATAGCATCCCCTTCAAAAATTTTTGGCTAGAACTGAATTATGCTCTTATAACTAAACCAATCATGGGCAAGAAGAAAGGGATTACTGTGTTTCACTAAAACTAGCCAAGATTTCCAGCCTGGAGTTAGGGAGGTATCCAATTTCTCCTGGAATACATGATTCCTAGATTCATGATCAAAACCTAGGTTCCATACACAAGATAGTTTGGAATCTCTGTACAATCACATTCCATCACAGAAATGGCCAAAATATTCTCTAAGTATGCTGAACTTTATAATTAGGCAACCAACCTATCATCTAGTGTGTTGATATCGAAGTCTTGACCACAATTACATTTTTGGCCATGACCCACAGCATGTATTTTAAAATCTTGGCACTGGTCCTATTTGAGTAAGACCTTCTCATGTAGTTCGTATGATTAATGAAGTTCTAATACAGAAATTTAGAGGAATTGAAAAATATATTCTTGCCAAGAAGAGAACAGACATTTCCTCTTCTAATCCAGCCTCTGAAGAGAAAAAATGAATTGGTCTTAATATGAAAAATACTGTTAATTATAAACATATTTCCAACTCAAATTGTTTATCAACTAAGTGACTCAGGCAGAGTTAATTATGAGCAGTTACAAAGGATGTTAAACTATGTACAGTTTAGGAAAGGAGATTTTACTTGGTGAATTATTTTTTAATTAGCTACTTAGTCAAAGCCAATTAAAAAAATTTAATTAGTGTAAAATTGCTTAATGATGTTGTATTGTTTCTGCTGTACAACAACGTGAATCAGTCATAATAATATATACATATATATCCTTTCTCCAACCCCATCTACTCCTCTATGTCATCACAGACCACCAGGCTGGGTTTGCTATGCTATGGAGCAACTTCCCACTAATTATCTATTTTACACGATACCATATATATGGGCTTCTCAGGTGGTGCTATTGGTAAAGAATCCGCCTGCCAATGCAGGAGAAGCAAGTTTGATCCCTGGGTCAGGAGGATCCCTTGGAGTAGGAAATAACAACCTGCTCCAGTATTCTTGCCTGGGAAATCCATGGACAGTGGAGCCTGGCCGGTTACAGTCCGGGGTTGGGGGTCACAAAAGAGTCAGACATGACTCAGTGATCTCACACACACACACACACACACACACACACACACACACACACACACACACACACACACTGAATAACAGTTCTAGATGGTAACAGGAAGAAAGGGATGCGTGTCCTGGTCATTTTACAGTCCTCACTCCTGAACAGTGGATGCAGTGGCCTACCAGGAAGAATCACTGAACGTGAGAAGCAGGAATAGGAATGCTGAGTGCTGGAAAGGGTGTTTGTATTGCTGTCTCCACTCTGAACCTAAGCTGCTCATTAGATTCCCCTCCGTGAGTGTTAAGGGAGAAAGTGACTGTGCTAAACTTTCCTTTCCCTAAGTCCCCTGGCGCCATGTGAAAAATGGTTTGTTTTTATAAATTGCTATTTTAAACATATGGTTTAAAATGAAATAAAATAAAGCTTTATAATACTTCATACTTCATACTGAGGTTGACGTGGACATCGTCTGATGTTCTGGAGGGACTTCAGGAAAAGCCATCTGGAAACAGAGGGTTCTAGCTCTTCTCTCACTACCTGGCTATACAAATTGTGGCAAATCCCTGAAAGGCCTCAGTTTCCTCATAAGGATAATGGGAAGATCATACAAAACAACGATCCTTCACCTGAGGTCCAAGGACCCCCAAAGGGCCCATAAATCAATTTAGAGAGTCTGTGAACATCACATTTTCATTACTACCTAAATGAAATTTAACATTTTCCTCAATCATGAACATTGCCAACAAATATATATTAGTAGTAGTGCCTTCTATAACATATAGAAATCACAGATTTTTTTTTCATATCATACTATACTTGCTGAAGATGTACTGAAATATAATTTTCTTCATGGCAACTCTGAATTCACTACAACCATTACCTGTGTTGCTAGATCTTGTTACTTAATGTATTAATAAATAAGCTAATATATTACTATGTCTCAATTTTATTTTTTAAAATATTTAATAACTTCTTTAGTATACTCAGTTTATTATATGCCTCTGAGTTTTATTTTGTGGGGACTGAACCATAGGCTTCATAACACTATCAAAGGCTATGGGCATGAATGAAGTGAAAAGTCCATGCACTGAATAAATTATAAAGGTCTTTTAGTTTCTAAAGCTTCCCTGGTGGTTCATATGGTAAAACGTCTGCCTGCAATGTGTGAGACCCGGGCTCAATCCCTGGGTTGGGAAGATCCCATGGAGAAGGAAGTGGCAACCTGTTGGGACCGGCCCAGCAACGAACCAACCCAAGGGAGCAGTATTGCAGAAGAATAAAGAAAAACAAGACTCAGAAATAAGGTGGGGATCTGGGGGCTGATTCCATTCACAGGAAAAAGCACAGATCCTAATCCTTGCATGCTTTTTATTGCTAACATCTACTTAACGTTCAAGGTCAGGAGGGGCGGCTGTGAGGAGATACCCCTCATCCAAGGTAAGGAGCAGTGGCTGAGCTTTGCTGGTGCAGCCTTGAAGAGATACCCCATGTCCAAGGTAAGAGAAACCCAAGTAAGACAGTAGGTGTTACAACAGGCATCAGAAGGCAGACACACTGAAACCATAATCACAGAAAACTAGTCAATCTAATCACAGGGACCACAGCCTTGTCTAACTCAATGAAACTAAGCCATGCCATGTGGGGCCACCCAAGACGGGCGGGTCATGGTGGAGAGGTCTGACAGAATGTGGTCCACTGAAGAAGGGAATGGCAATCCACTTCAATACTCTTGCCTTGAGCACCACATGAACAGTATGAAAGGTAAAATGATAGGATACTGAGAGAGGAACTCCCCAGGTCCATAGGCACTCATTAGGGGCCCAATATGCTACTGGAGATCAGTGGAGAAATAACTCCAGAAAGAATGAAGGGATGGACCAAAGCAAAGACAATACCCAGCTGTGGATGTGACTGGTGATAGAAGCAAGGTCCAATGCTGTAAAGAGCAATATTGCATAGGAATGTGGAATATTAGGGCCATGAATCAAGGCAAACTGGAAGTGGTCAAACAGGAGATGGCAAGAGTGAACATCTACATTCTAGGAATCAGCGAACTAAAATGGACTGGAGTGGGTGAATTGACTCAGATGACCATTATATCTACTACTGTGGGCAGGAATCACATAGCCATCATGGTCAACAAAAGAGTCTGAAATGCAGTACTTGGATGCAACCTCAAAAACGACACAATGATCTCTGTTCATTTCAAAGGCAAACCATTCAATATCACAGTAAACCAAGTCTATGCCCCAACCAGTAATGCTGAAGAAGCTGAAGTTGAATGGTTCTGTGAAGATGTACAAGACCTTCTAGAACTGACACCCAAAAAAGATGTCCTTTTCATTATAGGATACTGGAATGCAGAAGTAGGAAGTCAAGAAACACCTGGAGTAACAGGCAAATTTGGCCTTGGAATACAGAATGAAGCAAGGCAAAGGCTAATAGAGTTTTGCCAAGACAACACACTGGTCATAGCAAACACCCTCTTCCAGCAACACAAGAGAAGTCTCTACACATGGACATCACCAGATGGTCAACACCAAAAACAGACTGATTATATTCTTTGCATCCAAAGATGGAGAAGCTCTATATAGTCAGCAGAAACAAGACTGGGAGCTGACTGTGGCTCAGATCATGAACTCCTTATTCCCAAATTCAGACTTAAATTTAAGAAAGTAGGGATAACCACTAGACCATTCAGGTATGACCTAAATCAAATCCCTTATGATTATACAGTGGAAGTTAGATATAGATTTAAGGGACTAGATCTGATAGATAGAGTGCCTGATGAACTATGGACAGAGGTCGTGATATTGTAGAATAGACAGGGATCAAGACCATCCCCATGGAAACGAAATGTAAAAAAAAAAAAAAAAAGGGAAAATGGGGAGGCCTTACAAATAGCTGTGAAAAGAAGAGAAGTGAAAAGTAAAGGAGAAAAGGAAAAATATACCCATTTGAATGCAGAGTTCCAAAGAATAGCAAGGAGAGATAAGAAAGCTTTCCTCAGTGATCAATGCAAAGAGATAGAGGAAAGCAACAGAATGGGAAAGACTAGAGATCTCTTCAAGAAAATTAGAGATACCAAGGGAATATTCCATGCAAAGATGGGCTCGATAAAGGACAGAAATGGTAGGGACCTAACAGAAACAGAAGATATTAAGAAGAGGCGGCAGGAATACACAGAAGACTGTACAAAAAAGATCTTCACAACCCAGATAATCACAATGGTGTGATCACTCACCTCGAGCCAGACATCCTGAAATGTGAAGTCAAGTGGGCCTTAGGAAGCATCAGTATGAACAAAGCTAGTGGAGGTGATGGAATTCCAGCTGAGCTGTTTCAAATCCTGAAAGATGATGCTGTGAAAGTGCTGCACTCAATATGCCAGCAAATTTGGAAAACTTAACAGTGGCCACAGGACTGGAAAAGGTCAGTTTTCATTCCAATCCCAAAGAAAGGCAATCCCAAAGAATGCTCATACTACCACAAAATTGCACTCATCTCACATGCTAGTAAAGTAATGCTCAAAATTCTCCAAGCCAGGCTTCAGCAATACGTGAACCGTGAACTCCCTGATGTTCAAGATAGTTTAGAAAAGGCAGAGGAACCAGAGATCAAATTGCCAACATCCGCTGGATCATTGAAAAAGCAAGAGAGTTCCAGAAAAACATCCATTTCTGCTTTATTGACTATGCCAAAGCCTTTGACTGTGTGGATCACAATAAACTGTAGAAAATTCTGAAAGAGATAGGAATACCAGACCACCTGACCTGCCTCTTGAAAAACCTATATGCAGGTCAGGAAGCAACAGTTAGAACCTGACATGGAACAACAGACTGGTTCCAAAAACGAAAAGGAGTACAACAAGGCTGTATATTGTCACCCTGCTTATTTAGATTCTATGCAGAGTACATCATGAGAAATGCTGGTTGGAAGAAGCACAAGCTAGAATCAAGATTGCCGGGAAAAATATCAATAACCTCAGATATGCAGATGACACCACTCTTATCACAGAAAGTGAAGCGGAACTAAAAAGCCTCTTGATGAAAGTGAAAGAGGAGAGTAAAAAGTTGGCTTAAAGCTCAACATTCAGAAAATGAAGATCATGGCATCTGGTCCCATCACTTCATGTCTAATAGATGGGGAAACAATGGAAACAGTGTCAGACTTTATTTTGGGGGGCTCCAAAATCATTGCAGATGATGACTGCATCCAGGAAATTAAAAGACACTTACTCCTTGGAAGAAAAGTTATGACCAACCTAGATAGCGTATTGAAAAGCAGAGACATTACTTTGCCAACAAAGGTCCGTCTAGTGTAGGTTATGGTTTTTCCAGTAGTCATGTATGGATGTGAGAGTTGGACTGTGAAGAAAGCTTAATGACACAGAACTGATGCTTTTGAACTGTGGTGTTGGAGAAGACTCTTGAGAGTCCCATGGACTGCAAGGAGATCCAACCAGTCCATTCTAAAGGAGATCAGCCCTGGATGTTCTTTGGAAGGTATGATGCTAAAGTTGAAACTCCAGTACTTTGGCCACCTCATGAAAAGTGTTGACTCACTGGAAAAGACTCTGATGCTTGGAGGGATTGGGGGTACGAGGAGAAGGGGATGACAGAGGATGAGATGGCTGGATGGCATCACTGACTCAATGGACTGAGTTTGGTTGAACTCCAGGAGTTGGTGATGGACAAGGAGGCCTGGCATGCTGCAGTTCATGGGGTCGCAAAAATTTGGATATGACTGAGGGACTGAACTGACCTGGACTTCCTTGTACGTGCTCTAGAGATACATGTTCTATTCTATCTCAGATCGGGGATAAAGATATACAAACCACACTCCTCAATGTCAAACCTTCAGGCCTTTCATGACTCTGTTTAGCCCTTCAGCTAGTGATGCCCTTTCTCAGCAACTCCTTCAAGGCTCTGGTCATGGGAACAGTCACTAATGGTTTTCCATCAGTCACATCAGTGCTTCAGCGTCTTGTTTTCAAGATGTCTTTCCATGATGTACTTTTTACTGCTCCAAGCCCTTTGCCTGCAGGTGATGAGAAAGCTATTCTTATTTTTCAAAGAAGCCCTATTAATTACAGTTCAGGCCTGTGCATAGCATATTCCCTACACAACCCACTCCAGTTCTCTTGCCTGGAACATCCCATGGGTGGAGGAGCCTGATGGACTACAGCCCATGGGGTTAGAAAGAGTCGGACACAACTGAGTGACTTCACTTTCTTTTTTTAATTTCTAAAAGGAATAATTATAGCTCTAAATTCACTAAGTAGAAATTATTTTTTACTGAAAAGAATTATATAAGAAATAAAACATATTTCTTTTTTACCTTCCAGTTTTATTGTGATACAACTGTGTGTGTGTGTTTCAGGTGTACAGCACAGTGAATTGACTACATACTGATTGTCACAAATAATTTGATGAATATCCATCACATCATACAGATAAAAAAATTAAGAAACATTAATTATTTGCCAGTCGCTTCATTTGCTATTATTTTCTCCCATTCTGAAGGCTGTCTTTTCACCTTCCTTATAGTTTCCTTTGTTGCACACAAGCTTTTAATTTTAATTAGGTCCCATTTGTTTATTTTTGCTTTTATTTCCAATATTCTGGGAGGTGGGTCATAAAGGATCCTGCTATGATTTATGTCAGAGAGTGTTTTGCCTGTGTTGTGTCATCTTTGATTTCTTTCACCAGTGTTTTATAGTTTTCTATATATAGGTCTTTTATTTCTTTAGGTAGATATATTCCTAAGTATTTTATCCTTTTCGTTGCAATGGTGAATGGAATTGTTTTCTTAATTTCACTTTCTATTTTCTCATTATTAGTGTATAGGAATGCAAGGGATTTCTGTGTGTTGATTTTATATCCTGCCACTTTACTACATTCATTGATTAGCTCTAGTAATTTTCTGGTGGAGTCTTTAGGATTTTCTATGTATAGGATCGTGTTGTCTGCAAAAAGAGTTTTACTTCTTTTCTAATTTGGATTCCTTTTATTTCTTTTTCTGCTCTGATTGCTGTGGCCAAAACTTCCAAAACTATGTTGAACAGTAGTGGTGAGAGTAG
This sequence comes from Capra hircus, assembly GCF_001704415.2. NCBI lineage: Eukaryota > Metazoa > Chordata > Mammalia > Artiodactyla > Bovidae > Capra > Capra hircus. Next base: position 5,312,750 of record NC_030813.1, read on the forward strand.
GAACCCTTGTCTTGTTCCTGACTTTAGGGGAAATGCTTTCAGTTTTTCACCATTGAGGATAATGTTTGCTGTGGGTTTGTCATATATAGCTTTTATTATGTTGAGATATGCTCCTTCTATTCTTGCTTTCTGGAGGGTTTTTATCATAAATGGATGTTGAATTTTGTCAAAGGCTTTCTCTGCATCTATTGATATAATCATATGGCTTTTATTTTTCAATTTGTTAATGTGGTATATTACATTGATTGATTTGTGGATATTGAAGAATCCTTGCATCCCTGGGATAAAGCCCACTTGGTTATGATTTATGATCTTTTTAATGTGTTGTTGGATTCTGATTGCTAGAATTTTGTTAAGGATTTTTGCATCTGTGTTAATCAGTGATATTGGCCTGTAGTTTTCTTTTTTTGTGGCATCTTTGTCAGGTTTTGGTTTAGGGTGATGGTGGCCTCATAGAATGAGTTTGGAAGTTTACCTTCCTCTGCAATTTTCTGGAAGAGTTTGAGTAGGATAGATGTTAGCTCTTCTCTAAATTTTTGGTAGAATTCATCTGTGAAGCCATCTGGACCTGGGCTTTTGTTTGCTGGAAGATTTCTGATTACAGTTTCAATTTCTGTGCCTGTGATGGGTCTGTTAAGATTTTCTATTTCTTTCTGGTTCACTTTTGGAAAGTTGTACTTTTCTAAGAATTTGTCCATTTCTTCCAAGTTGTCCATTTTATTGGCATTAATTGCTGGTAGTAGTCTCTTATGATCCTTTGTATTTCTGTGTTGTCTGTTGTGATCTCTCCATTTCTCAAAAATACACAAGCAACTCCTGAAGCTCAATTCCAGAAAAATAAATGACCTGATCAAAAAATGGGCCAAAGAACTAAACAGACATTTCTCCAAAAAAGACATACAGATGGCTAACAAACACATGAAAAGATGCTCAACATCCCTCATTATCAGAAAAAGCAAATCAAAACCACAATGAGGTACCATTTCACACCAGTCAGAATGGCTGCGATCTAAAAGTCTACAAGCCATAAATGCTGGAGCGGGTGTGGAGAAAAGGGAACCCTCTTACACTGTTGGTGGGAATACAAACTAGTACAGCCACTATGGAGAATTCTTTAAAAAACTGGAAATAGAAATGCCATATGACCCAGCACTCCCCCTTTAGGCATACACACCGAGGAAACCAAAACTGAAAGAGACACGTGTATCTCAATGTTCATCACAGCACTGTTTATAACATCCAGGACATGGAAGCAACCTAGATGTCCATCAGCAGATGAATGGATAAGAAAGCTGTGGTACATATACACCATGGAGTATTTCTCAGCCATTCAAAAGAATACATTTGTATCAGTTCTAATGAGGTGGAAGAAACTGGAGCCGATTATATACAAAGTGAAGTAAGTCAGAAAGAAAAACCCCAATACAGCACACTAACACATATATATGAAATTCAGAAAGATGGTAACAATAACCCAGTACGCGAGACAGCAAAAGAGACACAGATGTATAGAACAGTCTTTTGGACTCTGTGGGAGAGGGAGAGGGTGGGATGATTTGGGAGAATGGCATTGAAACATGTATATTACCATATGTGAAACAAATTGTCAGTCCAGGTTTGATGCATGATACAGGATGCTCGGGGCTGGTTCACTGGGATGACTCAGAGGGAGGGAGGTGGGAGGGGCATTCAGGATGGGGAACACATGTACACCCGTGGCAGATTCATGTCAATGTATGGCAAAACCAATACAATATTGTAAAGTAATTAGCCTCCAATTAAAATAAATAAATCCATATTGAAAATTTTTTTAAAAATTGAGAAATAGAAAAAAATATCCTTGTGATGAGAGCTTATAAGCTTGACTCTCTTGACAACTTTCATGTAGAATGTTTCACAGTGTTAATCAAATCTATCACATTGCATATATTGCATCCCTAGAAGGCAATGGCAACCCACTCCAGTACTCTTGCCTGGAGAATCCCATGGACGGAGGAGCCTCGTAGGCTGCAGTCCATGGGGTCGCTAAGAGTCAGACACGACTGAGAGACTTCATTTTCACTTTTCACTTTCATGCATTGGAGAAGGAAATGGCAACCCACTCCAGTATTCTTGCCTGGAGAATCCCAGGGACAGAGGAGCCTGGTGGGCTGCCGTCTATGGGGTCGCACAGAGTCGGACACGACTGACGTGACTTAGCAGCAGCAGCAGCAGCAGTCCTTACCTTAGCGGAAGTCTGTACCTTTCGATTGCCTTTGTCCAATCCCCCTTGTCCCCACCCTCTGGCTCTGCTATGAACAAATGTGATCTCTTTTTCTACAAGTTTGTTCATCTGCTTGTTTTTGAAGTGTAATTGACCTACAACACTATTTTAGTTCCTGGTACATAGCACAGTAATTTGATCTCTCTCTACATTTCAAAATGACTGCCAAACTAAGTCCAGTTACCATTTGTCACCACACAAAGATGTTACATAATTATTGATTATATTCCTCACAGTGTACATTTCATACCCATGGTTCATTTGTTTCATAATGGAAAGTTGGTATCTCTTAATCTCTCTCATCTATTTCTAAATCTGACTTTAAAATAAAAAAGACAACTCTCTTTAAATCTTGAACAGCTAAACATCTCTTAAAAACACTGTCAATTGCATCATGCCATGTGAATTTCTGAAAAGTTTTAATGAATGTGTTTTGAATGATGTAATTTAGTTCTTATCTCTTGACTATAATTAGGTTTGAACATTAGTTAATGAATAAATTTAGCCTTTGCCCAGATTTTGTCTTCTTTTGAATTTCTTGTTCTACTAAGTATGCAGGGAACAATCCAGAAACTTTAGAATGTGACTGAATGAGTGAATTACTAGAGAATGGATTTTATCCACATTTTTGAAACAATGAAAGAGGCAAGAAGAAGGGTAAGTGACAAAACAAACAGAACGCAAAATCCCAACTTTGGTCCACTTCCACCATCAACAGTGGCTACTGTTAGATTTGTGCTAACTCTTTTTCCCTCTCCTGAAAGAACAATAATCTATCTTCAAATCCTCAGGGGATGGAAGAGCACGTTCAACAGGTTTTAATGTAAAGAAAACGGCATGCTTTCTAAGAATATCTGTTTTATAACAGTCATGGTTGTCATCATAAATATGATTAATTAGCTTTTTGTCACCAAGAAGCCTTTTAATTCTGAGACAGTGGCAATGATGAATACTGAAAAGACTTCATCATTCTATAAAGCTGTAATTTTAAAGAATGTGAATCTTATGATGAAAGAAGAAAGGTGGCTGAATTATGTGCAAACTGCAATTTGACCAATATTGTTTTTCATAACTACTCTGAATATGTCAGCCATATTTCTTCTCTTGCATTAAAGTCATATTTCTTTGAAGTGACAGTAAATTGTTTTTCCTGCCCTTATTCACTTCAATCAATTGGTGCTGAATGAACAAAATGGAAACCTACACATTTAAACACACACGTTTTCTTTTCTTACGCTCTTCAGAGTTATCACTGAAATCAATTCATTTTGGTCACAAACATCTTGCTCTTATTTAATCATTTCTAGCACATTTGATGTAATTTACTTTAAGACCTTTCAAACTCAAAGATTTTAGAAAGACCAAGATTTGCCGTTTTTTGTTACACTGTGAAGATGCATTTTATTAGCAGTAAGATTCTCTTTACTCAGTAAGAGGTCCTAAGTCATATTGTGTAGGTCTGGAAAAGAGAATTATATGAGTTCACTCAATAATGAATCCTTGTATACTTTTTTATATTTGTTAATACATATTTTGGATTTGATGTTTAAGTGTAATTATATAAAAATTTTTACATATTTAATATCTTAATATTTGTGCAATTTTCTTCTAATCTGGAAAGTATAATCGCAAAGAAATAACCAATCACTATGGTTTTTCCAGTAGTCATGTATGGATGTGAGAGTTGGACTGTGAAGAAAGCTGAGCACAAAAGAACTGATGCTTTTGAACTGTGGTGTTGGAGAAGACTCTTGAGAGTCACTTGGACTGCAAGGAGATCCAACCAGTCCATTCTGAAGGAGATCAACCCTGAGTGTTCTTTGGAAGGAATGATGCTAAAGCTGAAACTCCAGTACTTTGGCCACCTCATGTGAAGAGTTGACTCATTGGAAAAGACTGATGCTGGGAGGGATTGGGGGCAGGAGGAGAAGGGGACGACAGAGGATGAGATGGCTGGATGGCATCACCGACTTGATGGACATGAGTTTGAGTGAACTCTGGGAGTTGGTGATGGACTGGGAGGCCTGGCATGCTGCGATTCATGGGGTTGCAAAGAGTCGGACATGAATGAGCGACTGAAATGAACTGAACTGAACTGAATAGGGTTAAATAAGTTAAAGTGAAAATGATCATTCTGTTTCTTTTAACTATCAAACATTCTATAGAAGATGTCAGTGAAAAAATACTCAGAATAAAGGCTGAAAGGTCGTTACCCTTAAAACTCCAGACATTCATTTATTCAAAGCTTTTAAAAGGTTTTCCTTTCTCCTTTCTGCAGAATCTTTCATGTACTGAATGTGTGCAAAAGAGTACTGGGCAATGATGAAGTGAGAGAAGTGCAGTGTTGGAGAGATTAAGTTGAACTGTGCTTTCATTTTTAAAAGGAGGTTAGCATAGACATATTTTATAAGTTTTGGCCTTTTAAATTAAAAATGAATAAAGTTTCTTTTTTTAATCGGCACTGATCTCACTACAAATGGACCAAAGAAACAAACGAACAAACAAAAATAATGAATACCAGCTTATAAATGGGAAGTCTTTTGTGTTTTCACATACACGTGTAAGATACCATATTACCATGATGGGCACTTCAGAGGATGTAAAAAATGGAGAAGAGAGTGTAGCTACACTCACAGGTTCTGCCTTCTAGTTGAGGATGACATAAGGCACACACATAAGGCATAAGGAGGTAAATATGAGAAAAGTTCTAATACAAGGCTCTCAGTGTTCTCACAAGAGAAGGACCACTTCCATCTGGGAATTTGAAGAAGCCCGAAAAGTGATGTGACAACTTGAAATATATCATATTATACTATATGGAAAGGAAAAGCATTCATAGTAAATGAAACAAATTGAAAAAATTCAGGAAAGTGTGGGTCAAAGAGAAAAAAGTAAACATATGTCCTATTTGGGAGGTGCAGGTGTATAAAACTAAGCAGTAGGAAATATATTTTTACACATGATCTACAGAGAGCTCCCAGAGTCTCAGGTACCAGGAGTGATGGTTAGACTCTACTGAATACAACAGGTACATGAAAGTCTTTGAACAGGAAAATACCGTGATTTTTGCAGCATCTTCAGTGCTGTATTATACAGAATATTAATTCTCTATATGTCTCACTTGGAAGAGTTTTCTCTACACCAAATTCAAGAAGAGCTTCTCTAACAGATCTTCAGGAAACTTTATTGGGACTTCCCTGGTGGCCCAGTGGCTAAGACTCTATGCTCCCAACACAGGGAGCCAGAGTTCAAGTCCTGGTCAGGGAACTCCATCACATGACCACACGTCTCAACTAAAGACCCTGCATGTTGCAGCAAAGGTCCTACATGCCACAACTACGACTTGTCAGAGCCAAATAAATAAAACTATATACATAAAGAGAGATCATTTCTAAGACTGAAAAAAATAGAGACCTTTTAAAAAAATTAAAAAGAAGCTTTATTATTTTATCATTTCATTTATATCTTAGAACTACCCAGAAATGATTTTTTCTGGAGGATGTGAGGTAGAGGTCAGGCTTTTTTATTGTCCCCCTTAAATGAGAGAAATGTTCATCTTTCTAATTTCCTGATTCTTGACACATGCTTCACTATATGATCAAAATGTTAAAGGATACTTGTTAGTAATCAAAACATGAAAAATGAAATGACATTATTTTTGCCTGATTGAAAAAGGCTTTTTCAAATGTTAGTATTTAATACTTGTGATATTTTAGATTCTTGGCATTGGAGTTACTTCCTGAAAAACTGTTTTGGCATTATCTAATACTTTAAAATATTAATAACTTTTGACTGAGAAATTCTATTTATATTAATATAATCTACTTTGAAAATAGAAAAAGAAAATGGCAAATAGGGGGGAAGTAGAAAAGAAAGGAATGGTAAGTGGTTAATAGGATAATCTAAACTTTAACAGGATAATAAAGAAGGGCTCACTAAGAAGGTGATGTTTGGTTAAAGATGGGAGGGAGGCAAGCAGTTGCCAAATGTCTTTGCCTGGGAAGGAAGCATTCCAAGCATGGAAATCCCAAGGTTCTGAGAGTATGTATGTTACTAACAGTGAGATGGTCAGTGAGGGAAAGGCAAGAAGAATTAAGCTGGTTCAGAGAAGAGGTGGGGGCTATATCAGGTACCATTTTTAAGATAGTATAATAACTTTGGCTTTTACTCTGAAAAAGACTGTATCTATTGAAAAGTTTTGAATAGAGGAGTGGCATAATCTCACACATGATTTTACAAATTTACTGTGGCTCTTATATTTTAAATAGAAGGGAAGGGATACAAAAAACACCAGATGGAAATTCAATGATCTAGGCCAGAACTGTTGATTTTCCAGACCAAAGTATTAGCAGAGAGACTGGTGAGAAGAGGGACACAGGTCCTGAATATATTTAGAAGAAAGAGTTAACAGAATTTGCACCTTGGGTATGGATACAAGATGGAGTCAGAGAGGTGTCTAAATGACCCTAATGCTTTTGTCCTGAACATTAGAATCAGTTCAGTTCAGTTCAGTTCAGTCACTCAGTCGTGTCCGACTCTTTGCGACCCCATGAATCGCAGCATGCCAGGCCTCCCAGTCCATCACCATCTCCCAGAGTTCATTCAGACTCACATCCATCGAGTCCATGATGCCATCCAGTCATCTCATCCTCTGTCATCCCCTTCTCCTCCTGCCCCCAATCCCTTCCAGCATCAGAGTCTTTTCCAATGAGTCAACTCTTCTCATGAGGTGGTCAAAGTACTGGAGTTTCAGCTTTAGCATTATTCCTTCCAAAGAAATCCCAGGGTTGATCTCCTTCAGAATGGACTGGTTGGATCTCCTTGCAGTCCAAGGGACTCTCAAGCGTCTTCTCCAACACCACAGTTCAAAAGCATCAATTCTTCGGTGCTCAGCCTTCTTCACAGTCCAACTCTCACATCCATACATGACCACAGGAAAACCATAGCCTTGACTAGATGGACCTTTGTTGGCAAAGTAATGTCTCTGCTTTTGAATATACTATCTAGGTTGGTCATAACTTTTCTTCCAAGGAGTAAGCATCTTTTAATTTCATGGCTTCAATCACCATCTGCAGTGATTTTGGAGCCCCCAAAAATAAAGTCTGACACTGTTTCCACTGTTTCCCCATCTATTTCCCATGAAGTGATGGGACCAGATGCCATGATCTTCGTTTGGCATCCAAGTGAGTAGTTGGATGTAAGACTCTGAGATTTAGAGGAAAGGCCTAGTTTAAAGATGGACACTTAAATATAAGCATGGAGATGGTATTTAAAATCATGAATCCAAGTAAGATCACTCAGAGAGTGAGGGTAACAGAGAAGCAAAGTTAGAAGGCAAAGTTGATTCTTAAGCCACATCAATGTTAAAACCTTAGCAATGTGAGGACTATCTAACAGAGGAGATTAGGAAGAACTAAAGAATGACTTATGAGGAAAACCTGAAGAGTCTGGGAATCTGGAAATCAGGAGAACTGGAAATCTGGTAATTTCAGCATGGAGGAAAAATTTTCTAACAGTATAATCCAATAACAAAGAAATACCTTAATATATGGGGCTTCCCTGTAGCTCAGATGGTAAAGAATCTGCCTGCAATGCAGGAGTCCTGGGTTCGATCTCTGGATTGGGAAGATCCCTTGGAGGAGGAACCTTACTCCAGTATTCTTATCTGGAGGATCCCATGGACAGAGAAGCCTGGAGGGCTCCAGTCCAGGGGGTCACAAGGAGTCAGACACAACTAACTAACACTGCTGCTACTGCTAAGTTGCATCAGTCGTGTCTGACTCTGTGCGACCCCATAGATGGCAGCCCACCAGGCTTCCCCGTCCCTGGGATTCTCCAGGCAAGAACACTGGAGTGGGTTGCCATTTCCTTCTCCAATGCATGAAGGTAAAAAGTGAAAGTGAAGTCGCTCAGTCGTGCCTGACTCTTAGCGACCCCATGGACTGTAGCCCACCAGGCTCCTCCGTCCATGGGATTTTCCAGGCAAGAGTACTGGAGTGGGGTGCCATTGCCTTCTCCTAACTAACACTACTACTACCTTTATATAACCATTTTAAAAATCACTCATTATTAGAGAAATGCAAATCAAAACCACAATGAGGTACCACTTCACACCAGTCAGAATGGCTGTGATCCAAAAATCTGCAAGCAATAAATGCTGGAGAGGGTGTGGAGAAAAGGGAACCCTCCTACACTGTTGGTGGGAATGCAAACTAGTACAGACACTATGGAGAACAGTGTGGAGATTCCTTAAAAAATTGCAAATAGAACTGCCATATGACCTAGCAATCCCACTGCTGGGCATACACACCAAGGAAACCAGAATTGAAAGAGACACATGTACCCCAATGTTCATCGCAGCACTGTTTATAATAGCCAGGACATGGAAACAACCTAGATGTCCATCAGCAGATGAATGGATAAGAAAGCTGTGGTACATATACACAATGGAGTATTACTCAGCCGTTAAAAAGAATTCATTTGAATCAGTTCTGATGAGATGGATGAAACTGGAGCCTGATTATACAGAGTGAAGTAAGCCAGAAAGAAAAACACCAATACAGTATACTAACACATATATATGGAATTTAGAAAGATGGCAATGACGACCCTGCATGCAAGACAGCAAAAAAGACACAGATGTGTATAACGGACTTTTGGACTCAGAGGGAGAGGGAGAGGGTGGGATGATTTGGGAGAATGGCATTCTAACATGTATACTATCATGTAAGAATCGAATCGCCAGTCTATGTCCGATGTAGGATACAGCATGCTTGGGGCTGGTGCACGTGGATGACCCAGAGAGATGTTATGGGGAGGGAGGTGGGAGGGGGGTTCATGTTTGGGAACACATGTACACCCGTGGTGGATTCATGTCAATGTATGGCAAAACCAATACAGTATTGTAAAGTAAAATACAGTAAAAATAAAAATAAAAATCACATGCTTTATACACCTGAAACTAATATTGTAAATCAACTATACTTCAATTTAAAAAGTCATATGTTTTGGATGTTACAACATGATGGAGAAAAAATGCTCCTTATCTATTAAAGTAAAAAACAAGATATCAATAATGATCCTCATTCTGAAAAGTCAATTATATGATGCATATTTAAATAGAAAAAAATGACTGAACAGTATTATACCAAAAAATGACTGAAAAGAATTTTCTTTGGGTGGCAGGTTTATAGACAATTTAATTTTTTCTATATTTCCCATATTTCCTACAAAACATAAGATAAAATTAATTATTCTTTCATAATCATGATTAAACCAAATCACAGAGTTTAAGAATTTGAAGAGGGCATTATAGTTCTCTGTTCATATTCACATGAACCTCACCTTCCACCTAAATATCATTACATATACTTTTTGGTTTATATAACGTACACACACAGAACACAACACACACACACACTTTGGCCAACACACTTGAGAAGAAGGTGCAAGTGCTTTAATACTTTATTTCTAACTACTTCAACATGAATCTCCTAGGAACAAGGACATTCTCCTGAAACTATCGCACTCAAGCATTTAACACCAATGCAGTAACATTGCCAAGTATAGACTAAAATTCATATTTCCCAAAGTCGCCCCAATTGGTTTTAAAAGCCTTTAATTTTCATTTAATCCATCGCTGAATCTATGATCACACAATTTGCTTTTAGCTGCCATGTCCGTATGTCCCTTTTATCTCCTTTAATTGAGACAAATTCTCTTTTTTTTTTTCCGCCTCTATTTCTATGTGGTCTTTCATGACATGGAGAGGTTTTGAAGAATTCAGGTCTGTTTTTCTGTAAAATGTCCAGAGTCTTTCCTTTTGATTGGATTCTGGAAAATAGCAGGAATCTCTCCTCAGAATATCACATCAGTTTCAGTTTCAGTTCAGTCGCTCAGTCGTGTCCGACTCTTTGCGACCCCAAGAATCGCAGCATGCCAGGCCTCCCTGTCCATCACCAACTCCCAGAGTTCACTCAGTTTCACATTCATCGAGTCAGTGATGCCATCCAGCCATCTCATCCTTTGTCGTTCCCTTCTCCTCCTGCCCCCAATCCCTTCCAGCATCAGAGTCTTTTCCAATGAGTCAACTCTTCACATGAGGTGGCCAAAGTACTGGAGTTTCAGCTTTTCCTCATTCTTTCCAAAGAAATCCCAGGGCTGATCTCCTTCAGAATGGACTGGTTGGATCTCCTTGCAGTCCAAGAATATCACATGAGGTCTCATTATTAGTGATGGTAAATTTGATCACTTGATTAAGAGGATATTGCCAGATCTCCCCACTGGAAAAGTACCTTTTCCCTTTTGTAATTAGTAAGTAATTTGTGGAGTGACATTTTGAGAGTGGGACAGCTAGTTTCCAAATAACTTCTCATTCATTGGTTTTAGTGTCTTCTCAGTTCAGTTCAGGCTCTTTGTGACCCCCCTGGACTGTAGCACACCAGGTTTCCCCGTCTATCACCAACTCCAGGTGTTTTCTCAAACTCATGTCCATCGAGTTGGTGATATCATCCAGCCATCTCATCCTCTGTTGTCCCTTTCTCCTCCTGCCTTCAATCTTCCCCAGCATCAGGGTCCTTTCCAATGAGTCAGTTTTTCATATCAGGTGGCCAAAGTATTGGAGTTTCAGCTTCAGCATCAGTCCTACTGAATATTCAGGACTGATTTCCGTTAGGATTGACTTGTAGGATCTCCTTGCAGGCCAAGGGACTCTTAAGAGTCTTATCCAACACTGCAGTTCAAAAGCAGCAGTTCTTCAGTGCTCAGCTTTCTTTATGGTCCAACTCTCACACCCATACATGACTACTGGAAAAACCATAGCTTTGACTAGATAGACGGACCTTTGTTGGCAAAGTAATGTTTGGTTTTAAATACACTGTCTAGGTTTGTCACCGGTTTTGCTTTTTTTTCCCCCCCAAGTGTCAATTTCATGGCTGTGGTCACTATCTGCAGTGATTTGGAGTCCAAGAAAATAAAGTCTGTCACTGTTTTCACTATTTCTACATCTATGGATGAAGCACAAGCTGAAAGCAAGATTGCCAGGAGAAATATCAATAACCTCAGATATGCAGATGACACCACCCTTATGGCAGAAAGCAAAGAAGATCTAAAGAGCCTCTTGATGAAAGTGAAAGAGAAGAGTGATAAAGCTGGCTTAAAACTAAACATTCAGAAAACTAAGATCATGGCATTCGGTCCCATCACCTCATTGCAAATAGATGGGAAACAATGGAAACAGTGACAGACTTTACTTTTGGGGGCTCCAAAATCACTGCAGATGGTGACTGCAGCCATGAAATTAAAAGATGATTTCTCCTTGGGATAAAAGCTATTACCAACCTAGACAGCATATTAAAAAGCAGAGACATTACTTTGCCAACAAAGGTCAGTCTAGTCAAAGCTAAGGCTTTTCCAGTAGTCATGTATGGATATGAGAGTTGGACTATAAAGAAAGCTGAATGCTGAAGAATTGATAAACTTTTGGAAACTTCCCCCCTGATGCCTGGGGGGAAGATTTGGAAGGCGGGGAGGGGGGAGGGAGAAGCGGACAACAGAGGATGAGATGGTTGAATGGCATCACCAACTTAATGGACATGGGTTTAAGTAAACGCCGGGAGTTGGTGATGGACAGGGAAAACAGGTGTGCTGTTGTCCATGGGGTTGGCAAAGAGTCAGATGTGACTGAGCGACTGAACTGAACTTAAATGAACTGATGGAATCGAAGGCTATCATCTTCGTTTCCAAAATGTTGAGTTTTAAATCAGGTTTTTCACTCTCCTCTTTCACTTTCATCAAAAGGCTCTTTAATTTCTGTTCACTTTCTGCCATAAGGATGGTGTCATCTGCATATCTGAGGTTATTGATATTTCTCCCAGCAATCTTGATTCCAGCTTGTGCTTCATTCAGCCCGGTATTTCACATGAGGAACTCTGCATATGAGTTAACTAAGAAAGATGACAATATACAGCCCTGATGTACTCCTTTCCCGATTTGGAACCAGTCTATTTTTCCATACCTGTTTCTAACTCTTGCTTTTTCAGCTGCATTCAGATGGGAATACCAGACCACCTGACCTTGGTCTGGTATTCACATCTCTTTCAGAATTTTCCAGTTTGTTTTCATCCACACAGTCAAAGGCTTTAGTGTAGTCAATAAAGCAGAAATGGATGTTTTTCTGGAACTCTCTTGCTTTTGCCATGATCTTACGGATATTGGCAATTTGATCTCTGGTTCCTTTACCTTTTCTAAATCCAGCTTGAACATCTGGAAGGTAATAGTTCACGTACTGTTGAAGCCTGACTTGAAGAATTTTGAGCATTACTTTACTAGGGTGTGAGATGAGTGCACATCTGTGCTAGTTTGAGCATTCTTTGGCATTGCCTTTCTTTGGGATTGGAATGAAAAACTGACCTGTTCCAGTCCTGTGGCCACTGCTGAGTTTTCCAAATGTGCTGACATATTGAGTGCAGCACTTTCACAGCATCATCTTTTAGGATTTGAAATAGCTCAGTTGGAATTCCATCACCTTGATTAGATTTGTTTGTAGTGATGCTTCCTAAGGCCCACTTGACTTCACACTCCAGAATGTCTGGCTCTAGGTGAGTGATCACACCATTGTGGTTATCTGGGTCATGAAGATCTTTTTTTATATAGTTCTTCTGTTTATTTTTACCACCTCATCTTAGTATTTTCTGCTTCTGTTAGGTCCATACCATTTCTGTCATTTATCGAGCCCATCTTTGCATGAAACGTTCCCTTGATATCTCCAATTTTCTTGAAGAGATCTCTAGTTTTTCCCACTCTATTGTTTTCCTCTACTTCTTTGTATTGTTCACTTAGGAAGACTTCCTTGTCTCTCCTTGCTATTCTTGAAAATCTTCATTCAGATCGATATATCTTCCCTTTTCTCCTTTGCCTTTTGCTTGTCTTCTTTCCTCAGCTATTTGTAAGGCCTACTCAGACAGCCATTTTGCCTTTTTGCATTTCTTTTTCTTTGGGATGTTTCTGATTACCGCCTCCTGTACAAAGTTATAAACCTCCATCCATAGTTCTTCAGGTACTCTATCAGATCTAATCCCTTGAATCTATCTATCTGTCACTTCCACTGTATAATTCTATGGGAGTTGATTTAGGTTATACCTGAATGGTCTAGTGGTTTTCCCTACTTTCTTCAATATAAGTCTGAAAATTGCAATAAGGAGTTCATGATCTGAGCCACAGTCAGCTCCCAGTCTTTTTTTTTTTTTTTTTTCCGCTGACTGTATAGAGCTCCAACTTCGGCTGCAAAAATATAATCAGTCTGATTTCGGTATTGATCATCTGGTGATATCCATGTGTAGAGTCTTCTCTTGTGTTGTTGGAAGAGGGTATTTGCTATGACCATTGTGTTCTCTCTGCTAGCCTTTGCCTGCTTCATTCTGTACTCCAAGGCCAAACTTGCCTGTTACTCCAGGTATCTCTTGACCTCCTACTTTTGCATTCTTGTCCCTTATGATGAAAAGGACATCTTTTTTTGGTGTTCTGTAAGGTCTTCATAGAACCATTCAGCTGCAGCTTCTTTGGCATTAGACTTGGATAACTGTGATATTGAATCTCCTCAGTTTGTTTCCAAATGGCACTTTTCTAAATATTTTCTCAGCACTTATGTTAACTTATAAGATCACCTACACCTCCTCCAGTTTCTCTTTCTTCTTTACCTTCCTCCTTCCTTTCCTTCCGCTTTCAGTTTCATTCCTTCTTCCTTTGGGTGGTTGGCAGAATTAATTGCCTTGGCATGTCAGGACTGAGGTCCTGTCCTCTGAGTGGCTGCCCTCTGCTCTCAGAGCCTGCCTGTAGTTGTTTGCTGTTTGTGTGTTTTGTGGGTTGGTTGGTTTGTTTTTGCCATGTGGCTCTCTCCAACAGCATGACAATCTCCTTTTGCAAGCCAACAAGGAAGGAAGTATCTTTCCAGTGGGCTAAGATAGTGTTATATAATAGTATAACATAAAACCTAATTACATTAGTACCCCATCAACTATGTTACAGAAACTTGCCTTACTAAGAGAATGGCATTTCATCAATATTGCCATATTCTATTGGGTAAAAGGGAGTCATAGCTCCTGCCCACTCACAAGGAGGTAGATAGTTTACAAACAATAAAGATACGGACCACTCTGCGGTTTGTCCTCCAGGCATGTTGTTTTCATTAATATTAACCTTTTAAAAAAAAATAGAATTTTTACAAATTTTGTTTCTAATCAAAGTGATCACTTATATTTCTATTTACATAATCATTTACAAAGCTTTTGTTATTAATTTCTACCAATAGCCTTATTGCATTGTGATTAGAGAAAGATTTTTTTTTATCATCTAGTCTATGGTTACTGATACTTTCTCTGTCATCAATATATTGCTTTTCGTTATTTTTGCTTGTTTGTTTTTAATAGTATATGGGTGCTTGATAGGAAAACAGAGTATCAGAAGACTATAGACTAGCCCATCAAGTTCCTCTGTCCTTGGGATTCTCTCAGGTAAGAACACCGGACTGGGTTGCCACGCCCTCCTCTAGGGGATCTTCCTGACCCAGGGATCAAACCTGCCTCTCCTGCAGCTCCTGAATTGCAGGCAGATTCTTTACCACTGAGCCATCGGGGAAGCTCCTTCAGTAATACATTCTTTCGCTATTCTATATTCATATTTTCTTCCATTTCACTTAGGTTGGACTGATACGATTTTTTTAAGTAAGACTTTCTGTTTTTCTCCAATAATTGGCAGCACTGCACATCTTTTCATGTGCCTCTGGGACATCTGTATGTCTTCTTTTGAGAAATGTCCATTTAATTCTTCTGCCTATTTTTTTTTGATGGCATTGTTTGTTTCTATGGTATTTGAGCTGCATGAGCTTGTTTGTAATTTTGAAGACTAATTGTTAATTAAAAGTACAACAAGGTATCATTTCGCACCAGTCAGAATAACCATCAACAAAAAAATATACAAACAATAAATGCTGCAGAGGTTGTGGAGAAAAGGGAGCTCTTCTACACTGTTGGTGAGAATATAAATTGGTACAATTACTGTGGAGAACAGTAGGGATGTTCCTTAATAAAACTGAAAATAGAGCTACCATATGATCTAGCAATCCAACGCTTAGGCATATATCCTGGAAAAAATTGTGGTTTGAAAGTATACATGCACCCCAATGTTTACTGACAATAGCCAAGACATGGAAGCAACCTAAATGTCCATCGACAGATGAACAGATAAAGAAGATGTGATGTATATATACAATGGGATATTATACAATGAAATATTACTCAGTCATAAAAAAAGAGTAAAATAATGCCATTTGCAGCAACAGGGATGGACCTGGAGATTATCATATTAAATGAAGTAATTCAGACAAGAGACAATATCAGATGATATCACTTACATGCAGAATCTAAAGAAATGATACAAATGAACATATCTACAAAAGAGAAATGGACTCACAGACTTGGAGAATAAATTTTTGGATACCAGAGGGAAGGGGATGGGGGAGAAGGATGGACTGAGAGTTTGGGATTCACATGTATACACTAGTATATTTAAAATAGATAACCAATAAAGTTCTATTGGATAGCACAGGGAACTCTGCTCATATTATGTAATAACCTAAAGGGGAAAATAATTTGAAAAAGAAGGGAAAATAGAGAAAAAAAATGTTTAAATGACATCACCAGTTGAGGGCAGGGGAGATGTTATGATTGTAAAGCAGCTTATGTTCACAGCAAAATTGAAGGAGAAGGTACAGAAATTTCTTCCCAACATGAATTGTCTTCATCATTATCAACATCGCCCACCAGAGTGGTACAAATGTTACAACTAAATTATAAACCTACATGGACACATCACAACCATGCAAAGTTCATAGTTTGTATGATGGTTTACTGTTAGTGCTGGACATTCTGTTGAACACACGTGTAATGACATGTTAACTATCATCATGATGTCACAGATAGCATCTTAACTGCCCTAAAAAAATTCCTCTGTGCCCTGCCTATTCATTCCTTCCCTTCCCTCAACCAACCCCTTGAAATCATGTTTATTTACTGTGTCCATAGTTTTGCCTTTTTCAGTATGTCATACAGTTGGAATCATGTAGTATTTAGCCTTTTCAGATTGGCTTTTTCACTTGGTAATATGCATTTACATTTCCTCCAAGCCTTTTTACGGCTTGAAGGACCTTTCTCTTTAGTGTTGAATAATATTCCATTGTTTAATATTTAATAAATTAACCAGTTAATTTATCCATTTATCTATTGAAAGACATATTGATTGCTCCCAAGTTTTGGCAATTATGAAGTTATTGTGAACATTGGTGTACAGATCTGGGGGCTTCCCCTGATGACTCAGACAGTAAAAAACCTGCCTGCAATGTGGGAGAGAGACCCGGGTTTAATCCCTGGGCTGGGAAGATCCCCTGGAGAAGGGAATGGCTATCCACTCCAGTATTCTTGCCTGGAGAATTCCAAGGACAGAAGAGCCTGGCGGGCTATAGATTTTTGTACAGACATGAGTGTAACAACTACTTTGGGTAAATATCAAGAGTGCAATTGTTGGGTCATTTGGTAAGGTATTTTCAGTTTTGTAAGAAACTGACAAACTCTTCAAACATGACTGCACCATTTTGCATCACCACCAGCAATGAATGAGTCTCTATTGCTCCACATTCTCACCAGTATTTGCTGCTGTTAATGTTCTGGATGTTGGCCATTATAATTCGTGTGCAGAGGTATCTTGTTTTTTAAATGTGCATTTCTCAGATGACATATGATGAGGAGCATCTTTCCATATGCTTATTTGCCAGATGTATATCTTCTTTGGAGAGATATCACTTAGGTCTTTGGTCAGTTTTTAAATCTAGTTGTTTGATTTCTCACTGTTGAGTTTTAAGAGTTCAGTGTATATTTTGTATGTAGTCTCTTATCAGATATGTCTTTTGAAAACACTTTTTATTCCCAGCCTCTGGCTTGTCTTCTCATTCTCTGGCTGACAGTGATGAGTGTCTTATTAGGTTACCTCTTCTTCCTTTTTGAACATATTTCCTATATAACATTATTTATAGATACACGCAATTGTCATACTTTTATCGTGGACTGTGGATTTCTTCCTTAAAATATTCTCTTTTTATATTTAATCTTCACACCTGAATACTAATGATCTAGACTACTTGATATCTGAATCACAGACCTTGCTTCCACCTGCTTCGTTTACCCTTGCCTGCCCTGCAGTTTGTAGCCTTTCTGAATTACTTTGATTCAGGTATAAATCTTATATACGCTGAGGACTTGTGACTTGCCTTGTGAGACATTTGAAGATATTTTTATAAATGAGTTAAGGACATTTACATTGATTAGTATGATCAATTTGGTCTCAACTATTTCATATTGGTTTTTTGTTATATATATATACTGTGATTCTCTATGTGACCTATTTCTTCGTGCTTTGGATTCTGACTCTATCTTTTTGTATTGGTGTTTTCATTAAAAGCTATGTATATGTGTTTTCATTAATGAATATGCATTTATATGGGTATACATTCATACATTTATCTTCATTTTCTTATTTCACCGTCTACTATTTGGAATATCAAGTTTATACTTTTGACTCCCACCTAATATTTATGTAACAGTAAATTATTTCACTTCCTTTATTCTCCTCCCATATTTTTAGTTGCAATATTTTTACTTTGTGAGAGCATATAACATTTCTTTCACCTTTCTTTGACTTTTCTGTTTACAATTAATCACATCGAATAATCACTAATAACTTTTTTCCAGAGTTTCTCTAGTTATCTTCTGGTTGAATGGGGCTTGTCTCCCAAGTAGATAAATAAGAATGACCACGTGGTTACAATTTTCTTTGAGGTCTTACAAGCTTAAAACTCATTTTCTATACTTTTGACATTGAAAGGACAGGTTGGATATAAAATCCTAAGTTAGTTATTTTCTAAATAATTAGAAAAAATTATTTCTAATTATTAAAAATTACTGCTATATTGCTTTGATTTTTATGTTGCTGTTGATAAATTGTATGTCAATATGATTTTCTCTTTATTTGTCACTGACTTGGCCTGAAGCTCTTAATGATTTTCTCTGTCTTTAAAGTCTTTCAGTCAATTTTTCCTGATTACACAATTTAATCTTTAATGTCAAAATTCATTCTTTCACTCATTTCGGAACATTTTCTTGTAGTTTCCATCTTCATGCTTTTCTTCTACAGATATTTTAATTATTTGAGAGTTGGATATTCTTTGTGTATTTTCTATACCAATCATATTCTTTCCCCAATCACATGACTTTTGATTATATTTACCTCTTCTTGTTTATGCCCGTGTCTGGCTCTTTGTGATCCTGTGGGCTGTCGCATACCAGGCTCCTCTGTTCATGGGATTCTGAAGGGAGGAATACTGGACTGGGTTTCAATGCCCTCCTCCAGGGGTCTTCATTTTTATAGTCACTATCTTGTCTGTTTTCATGCCTTTTCTTAAATACTCTGCTTGTATTCTTCAGGCAAATCAATTCTTCCATGAGCATCCTACAGTTCAGTGTAAATTGTTTATATATATTTTTCTTTTTCTATTGTTCCTTTTCGCCTTACTTCAATCAACAGATATGCAGATGACACCGCCCTTACGGAAGAAAGCAAAGAGGAACCAAAGAGCCTCTAAATGAAGGTGAAAGAGGAGAGTAAAAAAGTTGCCTTAAAACTCAAAATTCAAGAAACTAAGATCATGGCATCTGGTCCCATGACTACATGGGAAATAGATGGGGAAACAACGGAAGCAGTGAGAGACTCCTTTTTGGGGGCTCCAAAATCACTGTGGATGGCGACTGCAGCTATGAAATTAAAAGATGCTTGCTCCTTGGAAGAAAACCTATGACCAGCCTAGACAGCATATAAAAAAGCAGAGACATTCCTTTGTTAACAAAGGTCTGTCTAGTCAAAGCTTTGGTTTTTCCAGTGGTCATGTATGGATGTGAGAGTTGGACCTCACAGAAGCCTCAGGGACCTCAGAAGGCTGAGTGCCAAAGAATTGATGCTTTTGAACTGTGGTGTTGGAGAAGACTCCTGAATGTCCCTTGGACTGCAAGGAGATCAAACCAGTCAATCCTAAAGGAGATCAGTCCTGAATATTCACTGGAAGGCCTGGTGCTGAAGCTGAAGCTCCAATACTTTGGTCACCTGATACGAAGCGCTGACTCATTGGAAAAGACCCTGATGCTCAGAAAGATTGAGGGCAGGAGGAGAAGGGGATGACAGAGGATGAGATGTTTGGATGGCATCACTGACTCAATGGACATGAGTTTGAGCAAGCTCTGGGAGCTGGGGAAGGACAGGGGACCCTGGTTGCTACAGTCCATGGGGTTCCAAAGAGTCAGAACTGAGGAACTGAACAACAATAATAAATGTATTTTTAAGGTCCAAGTCTTTTCTTAACTTTTCAACATATGGCTAGAGCCCCTTGTCATGTTTGATAATTCTTATTTTAGTACCTTGATTCAGCTTTTATGTTATATCTTAACTTTCTTTGGTCTCTAGGTTGGTGTTGGGAGTATAATTCTTATCAGCTAAAATGTTTTCTTTCCTATTTGCTGCATCTTTCAATAATAATTTTGTATGAATATAATCTGCCATTATTTATTTTATAACATTTCATTTTCCTATATGAGCAACAAGATTATGAGCAAACTAGAGAGCAAGGTTTTGTTTCATGTACTATGATTCTTACATCAGAAATAGTCTCTTTTATTAGTTCAGTGAACTATATATTCATTAATGTGCTTAGTTGCTCAGTCGTGTCCAACTCTTTGAGACCCCCATGGACTGTAGCCCACCAGGCTCCACTTCCATGGGGATTCTCTAGGCAAGAATACTGGTGTGGTTTGCCATGCCCTCTCTCCAGGGGATTTTCCCAACCCAAGGATCGAAACCAAGTTGCCTGCATTGCAGGTGGATTCTTCACCAGTTTTGTGAGCCACCAGGGAATATATTCATTATTACATGGCACTGTTTATAGGGTAGATCATCTCACACGCTAGTAAAGTAATGCTCAAAATTCTCCAAGCCAGGCTTCAGCAATACATGAACCGTGAACTTCCAGATGCTCAAGCTGGTTTCAGAAAAGACAGAGGAACCAGAGACCAAATTGCCAACATCCGCTGGATCATCGAAAAAGCAAGAGAGTTCCAGAAAAACATCTATTTCTGCTTTATTGAATATGTCAAAGCCTTTGACTGTGTGGATCACAATAAACTGTGGAAAATTCTGAGAGAGCTGGGAATACCAGACCACCTGACCTGCCTCTTGAGAAATCTGTATGCAGATCAGGAAGCAACAGTTAGAACCTGACATAGAACAACAGACTGGTTCCAAATAGGAAAAGGAGTACATCAAGGCTGTATATTGTCATCCTGCTTATTTAACCTATATGTAGAGTACATCATGAGAAACGCTGGGCTGGAAGAAGCACACGCTGGAATCAAGATTGCCGGGAGAAATATCAATCACCTCAGATATGCAGATGACACCACCCTTATGGCAGAAAGTGAAGAGGAACTAAAAAGCCTCTTGATGAAAGTGAAAGAGGAGAGTGAAAAAGTTGGCTTAAAGCTCAACATTCAGAAAACAAAGATCACAGCATCTGGTCCCATCACTTCATGGGAAATAGATGGGGAAACAGTGGGAACAGTGGCAGACTTTATTTTGGGGGGCTTCAAAATCACTGCAGATGGTGATTATAGCCATAAAATTAAAAGACGCTTACTCCTTGGAAGGAAAGTTATGACCAACCTAGATAGTATTTTAAAAAGCAGAGACATTACTTTGCCAACAAAGGTCCATCTAGTCAAGGCTATGGTTTTTCCAGTAGTTATGTATGGATGTGAGAGTTGGACTGTGAAGAAGGCTGAGCCCTGAAGAATTGATGCTTTTGAACTGTGGTGTTGGAGAAGACTCTTGAGTCCCTTAGACTGCAAGGAGATTCAACCAGTCCCTCCTAAAGGAGATCAGTCCTGGGTGTTCATTGGAAGGAATGATGCTAAAGCTGAAACTCCAGTACTTTGGCTGCCTCATGAGAAGAGTTGACCCACTGGAAAAGCCTCTGATGCTGGGAGGGATTGGGGGCAGGAGGAGAAGGGGATGACAGAGGATGAGATGGCTGGATGGCATCACCAACTTGATGGATGTGAGTTTGAGTGAACTTCTGGAGTTGGTGATGGACAGGGAAGCCTGGCATGCTGTGATTCATGGGGTCGCAAAGAGTCAGACACGACTGAGCAACTGAACTGAACTGAAAGGGTGGGAAAAAGAGAGAGATTGTGTGCCTGTTTTGTGATTTTCTTTTGTTTGTTCAGGATACGTAGTTTCCAGATTTTGCTTTTTACTTCCCCTTTATCACAAAACCTCTTGAAGGTTGGCACACTTTCCCAAACACTTCATTCTTCTCCAAACTAGTGCCTCTTATGTAACTCTTTCTTATATCCTCTCTTTTGAACAATAATACCAAGTGCTTATTTGCTGATTTGTCTCAGTCTTTTTCTTAGTAACCCACTCAGGATGGGACTTTTTCTTTCTGGGTGTGATCTTATCCATGTTGGGTAGATCCTTCACATTTCTCTCCTCTTTTCCACACAATCTTTACTGATTTTTTGATCTGGGGTGGTTGGGTTCCAAGATGGTTTCCTGAATTTAGGTGTTTATTTGCCTATTAGTTGTAATATGAAGTTTTTAAATAGGGTCTACCTCTTGGTTTTTATATGCATGGATCATAAGCCATTAAGGGATCTGCATGCTCTACTAGAGATTTCTGTAGTTTCTGGAGGACACATGGAAATATTTGAATTTATGTGACTTCTAGTAACCCAGAGAAATCTAACAACTTTTCCTCATTTTCTTGAACAACACAATTTTTGAGCAAAAATTGGTTCAAGCAATATATTTAAATAACCATCTGCATTTGACATTTTGTTAAAGTTCTAAAAAGTTTTTGTGTGCTGTCCTTTATTATACATACCTCGTCTGGTACCCAAATTTAATTGTACCCTTCTATAAATTATTAAAATTGCCCTTGTCTGATGCTTTACCATGTAGTCACGTTTTGTTTTGTATTCATAAATGAAAAACATGAGCAAAATCGGGTGAAGAGAGAAAAAAAAAAAATCCCCAAGGACAAACATCAATAACGGAAGTAAAGTTTCTAAATCTGGAACTTGGCAGTTTCCACCATGGGCCAGCTTCTGGTTTCTTCTCGGTTGCCTCGGGGCTCTTCCAGACTTTGAAGTTATCCTGTTCTCCAGCTGTTTACTTCTCAGGAGGAAGCAGCTACTTTTCTTCCTAAATAAAGCAAAATTACTAAATCCAAAAATTTGAGAAATTAGCAGTGATTTCTCACAATTTCATTACACAGTAATGAACTCATAAGAGTTTTATATAGAAACCTATGTTTGCCTTTCTTCACTGAGTACATTTATGTATTTCATATTTTTAGACAAATAAACACATAAAAAATGATTCTGTATTTTATATAACTGAACCACCTGAAAATGATACTATAGATAAAATAATTACATTTTGTATTTCAGGTACATAGGCACCAACTCCTTGTATTATTCCATTGCTTTTAATGCTGTCTATTGAAAATGTCATTTAAAAATTATCCAGCTTCTTAAACTCAATAGTCTAATGTCAGTTCTTTGATGTAGCAAACACTACTTTATACTTGATTGGCAACATTTGAACACTGAGAATTGCCAATGTACTCATTAAATAAAGTGCTTTAAAAATATATTTAGCCTTCACACTATTCAAAAAAAAACATGCTTCAATAAAAGCATGCCAAAATAACAATGTTTCATTTGTTTATCTGGCAGCCAAGATTAATGAATGTTTCCTTACTAAGAATCTCTTCTGGATATCATGATGCTCTGAAGTTTGTATAGTCAGACCTCAAATAAAGTTTCCTCATGTTTTTTATTAGTTTAATTTTGTGGGTGACATGTTGGAAGACTCTCAAATTACAGTCATGTGTAGGATTTCAGGGGTGAAGAATGGGTGGGAGGGGATTGTGTGTTTAGTTTGGGCTTTGGGCACAGGGTCACTATCAGTATATTTGAAAAAGCCTTTTCTGTTATTTATATAACTTTGGCTATAAAAACAAATATGTATTCTTTTATTCTCTTATCCTCATTGGCAAGGATTCATAGCTATCTGAGGGGTTTTAAATGACAATTAAAACATCAGAAGTAAGCGGGTGTTGAAATACAATGCAGCTGCTTGATGCCTTTAACTATTTATGGTTTTATTTGAATGTGTCCATGCAATTAAGTTAAACATCATTGATTATTGTACTGAGAGCTTACTATGAACCAGGGATTAAGTCTTTACATATTTTAATTAATACAGTCTTTGCAACACAAGACAGACACTATTATTAGCCTATTATATACAGGTGTAAACTGAGGCACAGAATTTAAATAAGTCACAAGACAGCACATATAGTACAGACAGGATGGAACTCATGAGGTCTTACTCCAGTTTGTCTCTCTCAGATTGTAGCGAGGACTTAGCTGATTGAACTAAAATTTACCATGACCCCTCTAGGATGAAACTCCTTGAGACACATAATTAGAGTAACTATACAATTTATCTTCCACATTAGGATACATGAGTTAAAGGAAGTGCTAAATTAATGTATCAAATCATTTTTTCTTATCAAAATTTACCATGTTGATAAGCTTATAAAATGGCTCTATTTAGGAATAATTTCAAAAATCAAAATATATCTATATATTAAAAATAGCCAGAAGAGAACAGAAATTCCTCAGCCTCTCTACTCCTACCCTCTAATCTCCTTCTATCACTTTGGGCATAGGTTGGATGGGGCAAGGAGATGGGAAAAAAAAATGTATATATCCATGTATATGGCATGCTACAAAATATTTATATGGGTACATTTTCTTATATTTAACGTTACTTAACAAATCTTATTTGGAGAAGGCAATGGCACCCCACTCCAGTACTCTTGCCTGGAAAATCCCATAGATGGAGGAGCCTGGTAGACTGCAGTCCATGGGGTCGCTAAGAGTCAGACACGACTGAGACATTTCACTTCCACTTTTCACTTTCATGCACTGGAGAAGGAAATGGCAACCCACTCCAGTGTTCTTGCCTGGAGAATCCCAGGGATGGGGGAGCCTGGTGGGCTGCCGTCTATGGGGTCGCACAGAGTCGGACATGACTGAAGTGATCCAGCAGCAGCAGCAGCAGCAACAAATCTTATTATAACACTATCTCATCAGTATTTTATTGAATAATAATTTTTTCATTAGTTAC
This sequence comes from Capra hircus, assembly GCF_001704415.2. Lineage (NCBI taxonomy): Eukaryota > Metazoa > Chordata > Mammalia > Artiodactyla > Bovidae > Capra > Capra hircus. The sequence goes on from NC_030813.1 coordinate 5,337,363, forward strand.
AATTTTTTTCATAAAAATATTTTCAATATTTTTAAAGTAATACATTGTGGTCAATAAACTTTAAATTGGTAACAAATTCCATTGCCCTTTTCCTATAAGCCATGATAGTTATCATTGAAAGGTACTGGTTATGATCAGAGAAAAATCTGATAATTGGAGACAAATATTAATTTGTGTATGTTTGTGAGAATGAAGTATCTTTCTTTGAGAGAGATTTTACATGATTAAATTCATTAAACTGGTTCTATCTATTCATGATTCATTTGAAATTATAGTTGCTGTAATCTTTTAGACCTTCTTAATTTTATTTCCTTATGTATAGGATAGAAATCTATCAAGGTAAAGCTCCATCAAAATATTCATTTCCTAAGTTGAAATATACAAAAGCAGGGTTATACAATTTCAAAATTAAATCTAATATGTCATGTAAGCTCATAATTTGTTCAGTTGATCTCTTTCTTTTGTAATAAAAATTTTTAAAGTGATTCTTTTTTCAAGTGTGTTTTTTAGTAATTGCAATTTAACAAAAGCTTCAAAAGGTGCACTCTTAGCTCTCCATTTTCTGAAGGTTTTTGTTAAAATTTTCTGATTTGAAAAAACAGAAACAACCTTTAGATTTGCTTACATAAAAAAGATAAATACCAATGTATACATATTGTTTTGTAAAATAATTCTCCTGAAGCACCCACATTTTAAAAGTTCAAATTATAATGGGCAGCAAAGAAAGTACATGCTGTCATACCGGTGTATGATAATTAAGTCAGCCTGAGCTTTGTCTTAAAAATTGCTATTCAGTTATTCTAACTCTGTTTATAACAAACACTGCAAATTTTCTCAAACTACAATTTATATTTTTTCCAACTTTCAGTTCAGTTCAATTGCTCTGACTCTTTGTGACCCCATGGACTGTAGTCTGCCAGGCTTCACTGTCCATCACCAACTCCCAGAGTTTATTCAAACTCATGTTCATTGAGTCGGTGATACCATCCAACCATCTCATCCTCTGTCGTCTCCTTCTCCTCCCACCTTCAATCTTTCCCAGCATCAGGGTCTGTTCAAATGAGTCCATTCTTCGCATCAGGTGGCCTAAGTATTGGAGTTTCAGCTTCAGCATCAGTCCTTCTAATGAATATTCAGGACTGATTTCCTTTAGGATGGACTGGTTGGATCTCCTTGCAGTCCAAGGGACTCTCAAGAGTCTTCTCCAACACCACAGTTTAAAAGCATCAATTCTTCGGCACTCAGCTTTCTTCATAGTCCAACTCTCACATCCATACAGGACTGCTGGAAAAGCCATAGCTTTGACTAGATGGACCTTTGTTGGCAAAGTAATGTCTCTGTTTTTTAATATGCTATCTAGGTTGGTCATAACTTTCCTTCCAAGGAGTCAGCGTCTTTTAATTTCATGGCTGCAGTCACCATCTGCAGTGATTTTGGAGCCCAAGAAAATAAAGTATGTCACTGTTGTTTCCCAATTCTATCAAGATACAATTGTGCAATATGTTGTAATTGTGTAATAATAATGTATTATTTACTGATATGTAACATTATATAAGTTTAAAGTGTATAACAGTGTTGCTTTCATATACATATATTGTAATATGATTACCACCAGGACATTACCTAGCATTTCCATCATGTCACATAATTACCATTTCTTTCTCATAGTGAGAAAATTTAAAATGTAGTCTCTTATCAATCTGAAGTACACACTACAGGATTGTTAACTATATTTACACTGTTGTATCAGATCCCAAGACCTTCTAACTGGAAGTTTGCGCCCTTTCCCCAGCATCTCCCCAATTCCCCCACCTCCCAGGCCCTAGTAACTGACCTTCTTCTCTGTTTCCAGGAGTTCAGCTATCCATGACAAGATTTCCTTCTTTCTCATGACTAAATAATATTTTATATATATACACACCATATCCTCTTTATTTGTGCATCTGTTGATGGTCACTTAGGTTGTTTTTATATTTTGACTCTCATGAGTAATGCTTCAATGAACACAGAAGTGCAGATAGCTCCACAAAATTATGATTCATTTTCTTCATATATATACATGCAGAAGAGTGATATCTGGGTTAGGTGGTAGTTCTATTTTTTTTATTTTTTGAGGAAACCCCATACTGTTTTTCCTGGTTGCTATGCCAATATACATTTCCTTCAACAGTCCACATTCTTGCCAACATTCGTCAGCTCTCCTCTTTTTGATGATGTGGGTATGCTCAGTCACTCAGTTGTATGTGACTGTGACCCCATGGACTATAGCATGCCAGGCTCCTTTTTCTATGCAGTTTTCCAGGCAAGAATACTGGAGTGGGTTACCATTTCCTTCTCCAGGAGATCTTCTTGAACCAGGGATCAAACCCACATCTCCTGCATTGGTAGGCAGATTTTTTACCACTGAGCCACCTGGGAGCCCTTTTTGGTGACAGCCACCCTGTAAGTGTGAGGTTAATTTGCATTTCCCTGATAATTACTAATGTTGAGTGTCTTCTTATATACCTATTGTCCATGTGGATAGTTTCTTTGGGAAAATGCAACTTTGTTTCTACAGAAAAATGAAACTAAGTTCCTCTGCCCATTTTAAAACTGGATGTTTATTTTTGTTAGAGTTGTATGAGTTTTTTCTACATCAGAGATAGTTGGCAAATTTTTTTCCCATCTTGTAGGTTGTCTTTTCATTTTGTTGATTATTTACTTTTAGTTTGATGTGGTTCCATCTACTAAATTTTGCCGTTGTTGTTTATGCTTTTGATTTCATACTAAAAAATCATTTTCAAAACCAATGTCAAGGACCTTTTGCTTATGTTGTCTTCTGGTAGTTTTGCAGTTTCAGATCTTGTGTTTACATCTTTAATTCCCTTCATGTTAATATTTTTAAGGCATATAAGATATAAATTACATTTTTCTGCATATGGTTATCCAGTTTTCCCAATACCATTTATTAAAGAAAATATCCTTTCCCCACTAACTGTTCTTGAATCTCTTATAAAATATTAGTTGACCATATAAATGGATTTTCTTCTGGGTTCTCGATTCTTCCATTGCCCTAATGTTTCTATTTTTATGCCAGTACCATACTCTAGCAGTGGAGTACATAGTTTGTATTCAGATAATGTGATGACTCCAGCTTTGCTCTTCTTTCTCAGGATTTTTTTGGCTATTTGAGTTCTTTTGTGATTCTGTACTTTAACTTCTATTTTTATTGATGGAATATCTTAGCTGTAGTGAATGCAACTATGAATTATATGTGTATCGTAACCAATCCCAAGCATACTCATGTCCACTTGTTTCTTAATGTAGCAGAACATTGTTTTTAGCATGACAATGTATTAATACTCCATCTAAATGTGAATCTGTATTCTCAAGCAAAGCACAATCTATTTCTTCAAAATTGAGTATATTAGCTGAATTTACAATTATGTCAGATTGCTTAACTACAGAATAATCTTCCAAAATTTTACTTTGATTCCAGGAATTGGATGAAAAATAATTAAGCCATTATTGGACTTAATCAATGTTCTCTTCTGATATAATTTATGTTTAGGAAATTCTTCTATTACTAGACAAAATATTAACTATTCTCATTTCATACATGCACAAAAAACTTGGAAATAAAAAAAATTAGTGAAATTTACATAGAAGGGCTTTATATGGAAAAAAAATTAAAATGCTCCACCCAGTGATACATAAACCCACCTTCTTTGTTTGACCATGTTGAATAAGTCTCTTTGGGTATGATATTTTAGAAACATTAATAACTGTTAAATTTTGAAGCATTTACTGATACTTTTCAAATTTATATCTTCTGGTTTTCCTATGGCCAGTAAGATTAGGATAGTTCTCTGAAAGATGTGAAGTGTCAATAAATTACATTAATGAGTAATGTGTTCATAATAAAGCTTTGTAAAAAAAAAAATCAGTACTCAATTTTTGATTAAACATGTTCCCTTTTTTTAGATCACTATTTCTGAAACATTTCATGGACAAAAAAAATTAGCAAATAATTGAATAGCTAAGCACTTATAAATTATACCAGAAAAAAATTACATACCCACATGCAGTGAGAGAACTCTCTACTGCTATCTGGAGGTTCAACTAGTCTCCACCCCTCACTTAGTTCACAAACTCTTTTCTTTTCCACCTTTCTCATCTTATGGACTAACAGCTGGTATTTTTCTTCTCTCAAACAGCACAGTTACGTGGTACACCACTAAATGCTTCTCCCAGGAATTAGTTTGAATCTGAGCACTCTTCAATTTATCAATGAGTGCCCTACATGCTCTTCTTAAAATATAGGTGTTAATAGGTGTTAATTAGTTGATGCTGCATTTGATAAAGATTGGAAATGCAAGGTATATTTACGATCAACTTAACAAAAGTATGTTAAAGACTTAACTGTGTTTGCTAAACAAACCTTGCAGAAGCTGTGTAGGTAAAGTGGAAGTCCATCAAACCCATCCTGGCCTATTTTAAGGCAATTATAAATAACAGTTGGTTAAAATTTTTTAAAATCTTACTGACAGAACACTGTGATGAAATGCATAAACTAGGTTTATCCCGGTCAAAACAGGATTATTGTCACCTTAATACTACCTATGTAAATGGATTCACAGCACAACCCACTGATTCTCAGAGCAGAGAGCTGGTGGAAGGGCAATTCACACTAGAGGAGAAGGTTGGCTAAGACAGACACCCTAATAGACTTGTGTAGGAACGAGGTACTCTCAGAATTCAGAGTAAGGCAGAGATTGCAGTGGCGAATGGCCATGGAGTGGAAAAGTTAGGCTCTAAGTGGCCAGAAAAGCCTGGGGTGAGAATTTTCAGTAAGGAGAAAAGTTGAGTTTCACATAGTAGAGAGAGAAACTCTGTGCTATGTCCGAATCATAACCTTGGTCTTCGCAACTAACAGGAATAAATCAAGCCTTCCTTTGTTTATAGTCCCTGATCTTGTGTCCAGCGACTGTCAATGTTAAAGTTACCATCTGAGTCACCAGATGGTAACTAAAGTCCCAAAGATAAATATCTATTTTAAATATGGAGCCTATTTTCTTCATTGCTATGACTTTGTTCCTGTTCATAAAACTTTGTTGTTATTAATTGAATCATTATTTTCATGCCTCACTGACTTAGAATATAAATAAATATCAAGGGAACAACACCTCTCATTTCCATAGCAACAAATTAAAAGTAAATATTGGTCATTTAACCACTTCCTTACCCCATGCATGACCACAAATAAGCACAATATATCCCTGATTTCACCCTGAGTAGTGACAGAATAAAAAATGAATGTTCCATATTTAGAGAACAGTTGGAGAATCTGCTTGGTTGGAGCAGTAAATAGGTTTGTGGAGAGAGTGGAGTGAGGTTTTAAGTTCTGTTGGACCCAGATTTGAGAGGTGTTTAGTTTGTCAGCAGTAAGTAAACACTGGAGAACTTTAAACCTGAGAATAAAACGAGAGAATGAAATTTGCAGAAAATTCACCTATCAATCCTTTGCAGTATGCAATTAGAAAAATAAGAAAGAGAATGACACAGGAAACCCAAAGCCAGCGCTCTGTGACAACCTCGAAGTGTGGGATGGGGAGGAAAGTGAAAGAGACGTTCGAGAGGGAGAAGACATACATGTACCTAGTGTCGATTCATGCTGACGTATGGCAAAAATCATCACGATGTTGTAGAGTAACTATCTTTTAATTTAAAAAGATATTAAATTTAAAAAGATAAAGATGAGAAAGGGAAGTCTGGCAAGTTATACGGTTCTGTGGATACCAAGATGAAGCAGAAAGTGAGCAAGTTAGTTCAGTAAATTATTTACCAGATATAATACCCTCCCTCTAAATATTTACTTCCCATGTTTGAGAAAGTTATCCAAACTCTAGACTAGAGTATGAGTTTATATTTTTAAAAATCTATGACTTACTAAAATTAAAGAATATTTATTATCTAGAACTTAATAATCAAAAGTTAATCTAAGCTTCTCTTCTTAGAAATAACAGCTTTTTCTTTTATTTAAATGAGAAATAAACAGCTTTAGTCTAGATCTCTAGGCATTACAATGCTAAAAAGCCTTTTGTGTTTCTGCACGTCACACACTTCTCGGGATAGAGAGCACTCCTAACTACCTTCTGTGTCTAAAGAGAAGGGAGCCTTAGATATCTTGGGCAGCATTTTGTCACAGAAAAGTTCTTCCTGTCCTCCTCCAACTCTTCTGCCCCCACCTCCTCCTCTCCTCCTTCTCCCAGCTCCTCTTTCTTTTTGCCCCTTCCTCTCCTTCCTCCTTTTTCTTTTTTCACAATTTTTAAGAAACACACGCACCTCTGTTTGGTACAGTGGCGACACGCTGGTGCATATTTACCAACGCTCAACACAGCTGCCAGAGAGAGCCGAGAGAAAGCGAGTCGGCCGGTCACTCCTCTGCCCAGAGCCTCACTCTGAGGAGCACATGGCTTTTGGAATGGCCTAAAAGAATGTTCCTCCCCTAGAAATTTCTACCACTCAATCATTTCTTTCAGGTCTTTCCTTAAATGCTGCCTTCTCAGTAAATATACCCTGACCATCCTATTTTGAAATACAGTCCTCCGTCATCTCTTTTCCTACTGTAATTTCTCCCTAACTGTTGTCACAATTTAACTTGCTATATGCATATATTAATTATGTGATTTATCATTTGTCTCTCTGAACTAGAATGCAACTTAAGTAACTAAGAAATAAATATTTGTTCAATTAACTAGTACATTCATAATCACTCAGTAAATTAATTAAGCTAGTGTAAAAGCTATTTTTCATACATTTGCATATTTTTATATGATTATACAGAGTACACATATTCTCAGATCATGTTCTATACACACATAGGTATACTCATATACATACATAATATATCCACTCTGGACCATTTAAAAGATATGCCAATTTTGTCTTTGCCTTGTGTTTCTTTTATGTGATGATGAGAATTTAACTGTATATTAAATTTGTCTCCACCATGGAATGTTCTACTATCTAATAATCTCTAATGGATTTCAACAATTTAAGCCCTTTTGATGAAAACAGTGTATACTATATGGCACCCAATATGCACTAATTTAAGAATAAATAGTACTCATAGTAATGGTGTCAAAAGTAGCAGTAGCTATCAGAAGAGTATTATATCAAAATTATATGTATATGCATTATGAATTTATATAAGCATATGTATAAAACTGAATCAAATTTAATAAAAAAAATTATGCACAGACTTCCCTTGTAGCTCAGATAGTAAAGAATCTGCCTGCAAGGCAGGAGACCTGAATTCAGTCCCTGGGTGGGAAAGATCCCCTGGAGTAGGAAATGGCAACCTATTCCAGTATTCTTGCCTGGAGAATTCCATGGACAGAGGAGCCTGGCAAGCTACAGTCCATGGGGTCGCACAGAGTCAGACATGACTAAGCAACTAACACACACATACAAAACTGATTTTTTAAAATTTCATTTTCTGTTTCTCTTTGAGTGTAACTAAAGTTAATTCTTGAATTTTCAATAAGAGACTATAAGGATAGGATCTGTATTTCCCTTCCTTCTCTTTTACATGAACTTTATCATGTCCCGTGGTTTCAATTAGCACCTCTATTTGTAAAATTCACAGTCTATTTGTTTAATCTTGACCGCTACCATGAACTCCAGTATCACATTTCTAATTGCCTACAGGGCATTTCAACTTGGGAGTCAGGGGATCACTGCAAACTCACCAGAATCTATTATTACCAGCCAACTAATTTGCTCCTCCTCCATTTACTAAAAAAAAAAAAAAAAAAAGGGGGCATCCTAATTTACCTTTCATGTATTTCAGCATTGGAAATCTTCTTTATAAGCATTCTAAATCTTCTGCTAACTTTTCCTGAGTATTTGTTTTCTTAATTAATTCCCTCATTTCCATTTGTACATAACCTCACCTTCCACACTGAGTAGTTATGATCATTTTAAATTATTTCATCCACCTTTTTTCTCTTCTCTTCTCTCTCTTTACTATTTCCCCCAAATCTTAGATAGATATCAAAAAATACATGACTTTGACCATGTTATTTTGGTCAGAAATTTTCAAAAAAAATATTCTTGGAAAAAATTCTAACCCTATAGCAAAATGTTTTGAATTTCCAAATTTATCACATTCTGTTATTAAACGAAAACTGTTGTTTTGACCTACAAGTTATCCACATTATCCATTCCCCTTTCCTGATTATACCCTACTTCCCACTGGGTATTGCTTCATTTCTACCTAACCTCCTAGGTTGTGTGGAATTCCATTCCTGTTGAGAAATCTTCCTAGATGAACCCAGCCCATGGTAATGTTACCCTCTCAGGGTATCTAGGTCTAGTTCTGACTCTGTCATTAGTTATGCGGCCTTCAACACGTTGTTCCTGGAAAATCCCATGGACACAGGAGCCTGGTGGGCTACAGTCCATGGGGTTGCAAAGAGTCAGAAATGACAGCGACTAAGACTTAACTTTCCGCATAAAAACAGAGAGGTGGGTTATATACTCTCTTATATTTTGATCACCAAAGATTAGGCAAGTTTATAACATATTTTAGCATATAATTTGCTGATTCTTGGTTGCAATTTAACTATTTGACATCCCCAAACCACAAGCTCATTAGAAGCAGACATCATAGGTATACTTCTGTCTTAACAACATAGTTCTACATGGAAAGTAAAGGCAAAATTTTTAAAAAGGTTTAGAATTAGTAAAAATCTCAGATATGTCAGCTGCCATATTTGATAGCCCTTGATAACAGTTGATTAACAATTAACCTACTGACACCAGAATACTGATCTGCTGAGAGTCAAGCGTCTGAAGCTCTAAAAAGAAATTATGATTTCTGAGACTCAGGAAACACTTTCCTGAATTGCAGGAAAAGTTCAGTCAACATGAAAAGGAAAGATATAAGAAATGAAGTGGCTACCTTTTCTCTTGTAACTTGTTCTCCCAGCATGATATCTACAGACGCATCAGTTTGATCCCTCTCTCCCTTTCATCGATTTCTTTGTCCCCACCATTCCCATGTTTATCCATTCCAATTACTTCTGTGTACAACTGTTTCCTCTGATAACTAGAAAAACTAGAGTAATTATGAATTATAAGTATTCTAACACTAGAAAGTACTCTGACAAAAGTGCTCTGATACAATGACAGAACACTTCTGAGCACAGCTGACTCATCACAGCCTTGGGAAATTCATTCACGTAACTACCCCGTTGCTGAGCATACACTATATACGAAGCAAGATGCCAGCAGCAAAATTATGGCGATGATTCAGCCTCGTCCCTGGGGACCTCATCTGGCTGGACTGTCATTAGATCCGCATCACTGTGGTTCCTAGGTCGACATCATGCATAGATTTATGTAGGCAAAGAGCAATGTACCGTAAAATTTCAAAGGAGATCATGATTATAAACAAAGAGGGAAAATCAAGAGAGCCTCTGTGAAAGACTGGTGGGATTGCAATGGGGGCAAGGGGTGGAAAAGATGTCAGAGGTGGGAGTGAGTGAGTAAAGATCTGGAGGAGAAGCCCAGAGGAGGGACAAGCACAGGCTGACATAGACACATACTGTGCAATGCCTTGGATCTAGAATAGGTTTGAAATGCAAAAGAAATTCACACAGGTACTTTTAGTAGGCATTCCATCATCAGCCCAAAGTTCTCTCTAAACTTTTGATACAGCCCACTTTCTGGATGCTAAATCACATTATGACTGATGTTCACACCACTGTCTCACAGGTTGTCTGCTGCACTTTAACTCTTGCTCTGAACTCAGATTGCTTATTCGTCCTAATGAAAGCTACATTCTCAGTTTGGTTGTACTTTTCATTAAATGTATAGAAATTGTTTAGTCCAGGGCTAATGATGTTTTGGGGTTTTCTTTTTAATTTCTAAACAATTTTCCATTGAAAAGGGGCATATAGTGGAGGGAACACAGAGATGAAAACCTTTCTTTTTAACCATTTAATTGCTATTTTTTTTAATCTCTATTTGCCCTTCCTTTAGCATTACATGCTATATGTGTGTGTGCACCCATGCATATGTGTGTGAAAGAGACAGACTGATTTAAAGTTTGTATGCATTAAAAATAAGAGCCTCAGAGATCGGGGCAAATGATAAAGACTCAATTACATGATGAAATTTTCTTTGCAATCTCAGTTTTTTTAAAGGGGTGAAGAGAAAGAAGAGTAACTAATATGTTCTTAGGGCATTTATATAGCTTCATCTTAATTTTTGGAAAGGATCATGAAGACTGTAAGCGGTTTCAGTGACATCATGGAAAGCCGCCCCCTTGACCTGTTTTCTGATTCTTTCCATATTGCCTCTAAAATCTATGATGAAAAGATCTTCCTCTTTTTAGAGACTTCTGTTCACAGAGTGTTCTTTGGACAGACAAGGAAAAAGAAAGATGAGAAAGTGCCCCAGAGAGTCTGGTACCTTATTTTTGTGAGTTAATTATATAGTTTTTTTTTTTTTTAAGTAAACTGCTATTCTACTATTTAGCAATCATTTTCTCTGTATCTGATTCATCATTGATCAAGTGGAATGACAACGCTTCTGTGTTTTGCAAGTTTGTTGAAATACTCTAATACTGAAATCTCCCTGTTTCAATACTCACTGAAGGAAATAATTAAATTAATTATCTTTAAAACATTGTTAGAAGGAAAATAATCTCCCTACCAACAATTCAGGAAGTCTCAAATGAGAGTTAGATAGCACACATTTTCAAGTTTAAACAATGAAATGGACTCTTAACCTTTCTGGTTTCATCTGAGGATATCACTTCCCATTGTGTTCTTAATTTGATCCCATTGCTTATGACATTTTTGGACTTCAAGTGTGGTTTTACAGTTTGGATGAACTGCCAGATTTGGCACTGAATAAGTTACTAAAACAAAGAGGGAAAAAAAATCACTTTTTGTTCCTAGGATCAAGGGAATTTGAGACTATGGATGTATTAATGTTAATACATATGTGTACATTTGTGAAGGAAAATATTTAACATTTATTGGTGTTTATCTGTTTCTATAGTAATGACTGGAGGTATCTCATCTTATTTATTTGCTTTGTTAATGTTGCCAAAAAATACCACCTCAGTTATTAATCATCAATATACGAAAATGCATAAACATAACAACAAAGGGAAGATTTTACATTTAGAGTGATGTCTATCCATGAACCTGGCCAATGCTCAACCAATATTCTAACTTAGAAAACATTCAGAGAGAAGTACATTTTTCCTTTCCAATCAAAAGAGCACAAGTCTTGTCAGTCATATTATATGCTTCCTCCTACTTCTATATCCCTCTACCGTTATCAAATTTATCATGTACAGGTAGATTAAATGCCCCAGTGATGTATGCTGGAAGGCAAAAACATCACTATAAATGTATGCAAAAATTACAGAATCACAGAATTGTTCTCTACATGGAATCTTTATAATAAATATAGATTTGTTCCATAAACTCAAACAGTGTGAACCTGAAAAAAAGCTGATTTCCTTTTTCCAATGAGAAGACAAAAATATTTTTTGACAATTTAAATACATAAAACTTTAGGAGAATCATGCATTGTGCATTGAGTAGTAAATATACTTATGATAAAGTAGAACTTAAGGGGTTGTATTTACTTACAGATGTGTTTATGTACAGAATAAACCCAGGTCTCCCCCACTGCAGGCAGACTCTTTACTGTCTGAGCCACCAGGGAAGCCCAAGAATACTGGAGTGGGTAGCTTATCCCTTCTCCAGAGCATCTTCCTGACCCAGGAATCAAACTGGTGTCTCCTGCATTGCAGGCAGATTCTCTACCAGCTGAGCTACCAGGGAAGCCTTGATAATCACTGCACTATCCTGTATCTTACCAACAAAAAGTGTTGGCTTTTGTGATGGAACATTTACGGTTTTTAAGGTAGTCATGCCCTATGGGGAATCTGATTACGGGAAGCTATGCCAACAACTTGTTGAGAGTATTTGTAACATATTCCCTGGTTCATGTCCCTGCTGCTGCTGCTGCTGCTAAGTCGCTTCAGTCATGTCTGACTCTGTGCGACCCCATAGATGGCAGCCCACCAGGCACCCCTGTCCCTGGGACTCTGCAGGCAAGGATGCTGGAGTGGATGGTTCGTGTCCCTACAGACCTCTAATCCTCACAGATGGCATCGCTCAGTCTCCATATGCAAGCTCAGTTCCATCTAGATTAGCAGGCCCTCCTTACCCCAGGAAGCTTAAAGAGGCAGATCTACACTGTCATCCGTGTAGCATCCCTTATCCACAGCCAACCACCTTTCAGTCTCTGCAATCGCATTCAGTGGTCATTTAGTGTATGTATTAGGTTCGGTAAACATCTTAAAAATCAAAGATTTGAGTACATTTTATATTGGAGTGAAGAACTATATTTTAAATATGTGAAAAAACCTAGTGAAAATGTTGGAAAATGATTAAGAATAAATGTATTATTAACTAATATATATATATATATATTTTCGTTCCTAGGATCAGAGGATTGCTACATGCTAGATAAGTTTCTCCATCTCTACTCTTTGCTACAGTCAACTCTATGCTAAAAATCATTTTTGCTTTGAATGTGATGTTATTATTTTATACTATTTATAATACCGTATATAAAAATTGGAGTAGGAAATAGGAAAAAGAAACTTACTAGGACTTCAAAATTTTTCTTCTTATACTTTAAGAAGAAATGGGCCCTCTTCTTTGTACTCTTAGCAACAGCACAGTGCTGAGCCTGTATTAGGATCTCGATAGCTGTTGCAGCAGCTCATGATCCATTCCCGTCACTTGTCCCAGGAAAAGGAACCTCTTGCGTTATGTCAAGTGTCACTGGAGGCATTCACAGTTATTCCGGAGTGTGAATTGATATTTGCCAGAGTGTTATTTTCCTGCTGAACTAATATCTGTTTACTTCCCTTTACTTTTGTACTTGGGTTTGATCTCTATTTGAGGCATTTTCTTCATATTTCATTTGTACTCGATGCTGGGTCACTAATCTCAAAAACCATATAATATTGGAAATTCCTAGCAATTTCAGTATAGGGGTACCACTGATGGGCTTTAGTGCTAAGGGTGAAAGAAGTAAAGAAGAAGAGAAAACCCACGAATATCATACTGATTCAGCTCCTCCTACTGAAGGGAAACAAAAGGAGTGGGGATAAAAGATTTATTTATGACACCATACATATGGCAAGTACTCAATTATTTTATTATGAGTTATATGATAGCAAATCTGGTTGGTAATCAACTGACTTAATATCAAAGGGAAAGGGGAGATTGCAAGTAAGATTTTCAAGTCAAGATACTTAATTAGTTCTAATAAAACTCTCAGGAGTAGTACAAAAAGTTAAGACTATGAAAATATAGTCATTTGATCCTGTTATTTTGTGTAATCCATTTGGGCAACTGGTTGATGTTGGCTGCATAACATTTATTAGCATCACTTTAATGAACTCAGAGGAAAATCTTAACTTGGTTTACTTTTTTCTTCTGGACACTGTAACAAACTTTAATTTAAAATAACAGTAAATTATAATTTTAGTTTTTATTGTTCCTGGACTGTCAGAAAAAACGGATCAAGAGAGGGACTCTGGAGAACTGGACTGGTTCTCCAGACAGAGCAGGTTAGTGGGGTGGTCACCAGTCAGGAGATCGAGGGTGATTCAAAAGAAAAAGGGCTTTCTTGGTGGCTCAGTGGTAAAGAATCAGCCTGCCAATGCACAAGACCTGAGTTTGATCCCTGGTCCGGGAAGATCCCACATGCTGGCTTGGAAAGGCAGCCTGCACGCCACAGCTACTGAGCCTGCGCTCTGCACCCGCGAGGTGCGACTACTGGAGCCTGCGCGCCCTGGACAGCCTGCGCTCCCTGCAGAGAAGCTCCTGCAGCGAGGAGCCTGCGTCCGCACAGTGAAGGGTGGCGCCCCACTTGCCTCAGCTAGAGAAAAGCCTGTGCAGCAGTGAAGACCCAGCAGAGCCAAAAATAAAAAGAAACAAACAAAACTTAAAAGAAAAAAAAAAAGACATGGAGATAAAAGCCAACACGTAGTCTGACCAGGTTCTTTGCAAAATGGCTAGAAAGGCGGGCGGGGTTTGAGTTGAAAGCAGAATGCTGACAAAAGCGTGACCGTGAGCCAGAGGAAGGGACTTAGAAGAATCGAAAGGGGACAAGGCCTGGGCAGGTGCCCTGGGGCTCTCCATCTGGCTGTTCCAGGGGTCTGTCTATTCAGCCACGAGACTGAACACTGCATCGAAAGGGATCCTATGAGCTTGAAATCATTTCCGTGAAACGGGTGATTGCTGTTACAGGCATTCACACGTTAGAAGCCTGCAATGGGGGAAGGTGGAAGCTCTACTGATAGTGCTCTAACCTGAGTCCTCAAGGTTCTCTCATCTGAGCTTCGGTCGTGCTTACACTTACTGCGTTTGGTCTGCTCTTCTCATTCCTCCACACTGGTCTCACACTTACCCTAACCAGCGTCGATCACATTAATCCATAATTGTACAAGTTTGCCTTTCTACGCGTAACCCATCAGCCTCTTGACGATGCGCCCTCTGCTGTCTGCGCAGCCTCACTTGCCATGCACTCACCTCACGCTGTCCCCGAGGGCCTTCCACCCTCCGTTCCTAGCACACGCCTTGCACGTTCATAAGCCCACAGAAATATGTGGACTATTGCACTTGTGGAATGGAAGCTATGTATTTCTTAGATAACATTACTTGTTTAGATATTTATGTTTCCCTTACATCACACTCTCTAAGCACTTTACATGAATTATTAAATCCTTACAAAGTTTTATGAAGGTACCTAGATACTCATTAAGTAAGTACTAAATTTAATGGATAAATAAGTACAAACTCTACACACCCTTCTATGTACAGTATCTTCTAACTGGAAAAGGTTCATCTTCAAAACGGAAAGCTTCAATGAGCAAATCTCTCAGTCATAAATACTATTTTCTTCTGGAGAATTATACCCAAAATATACCACTTTGCACATAATTCCTTTAAGACGCTTATTTTTCAAGGCAGATCCTCAGCTGCTTATATTTTCCCAGGACAAATGTGCTCTTAAGAGTCTCTCCTAATTGAGCAATTGATTAATTAGCACATTTCTACCTTCACTAGGGAGTGAGAATTTAGAGGGTATTACTGTGCTAATAAGCTCACACTTTTCCTATTTTAAACTGTTTTCAATTTTGGGAATACAAATCCCTGAGACAGAAATAATACATTTTAAATCTTTTCTTCCATGGAAACTGTAAAGTAGGTCACCCCACCTGTTTCTCCATGGCTAGTCCATTTGATGAGGAATGAGATATTTCCCTCTTACGTCTCTGTTTCACATCTACAGTGTATTTGTTGAGGAATTTAATATCATAATATATAAAGTAGCAAAGAAAATTAAATCATAGATGAAAAAGGAGATATAAGGGCCAACATCTCTTTTCCTTATTTAGTAATTCTCTTCAATAAGGAGTTCAAATCTATGTGCTCCCATGAATAAACAATTTGTACTGGACCAATAGCTTATGCGTGAATATCTGCTATTCACTGAAGAAAAACTTAGTGACTATGTCCTTTTGCAAAATGAATCCCTGATACTTAAGAAAAGAAAATACAAAGTGATAGAGAATTTATCTAACAGAAACACTCTTCACTGCAAGAGAGGCTCTGCCATGGAACAGGTCCTCTTTAATGAGTTCGTAATAAGCTGCAAATGGTGGTCTAGGGCTGTGTTGAGCTATGAGGCTATTAATGGTATTAGAGACAAAAGCAAGTAATCAGAAAAAGGTTTACAGCACTCTGAAAATGACTTTGACCCCAATGAACTGTTTTCAAATCTGTAAAACAATAGGGTTTCTTATATTTTTAAGTAGAGAGAATAGAAATGTTCTTATATATATATAATATATAATATATCATATTATATATAATATATCACATTATATCATATCATATCTTACCACATATTATAACTTATATTACATATTATATTAATATTACAATATATTATATTATATTAGTATTTTCTAAATCATATAATATATTATATATAATATATAATTATATATAATGTATAACTCTAGAAATAGAAATATATATTAGTAAAATTGCACTGTAAATCAACTTGTTTATAATGCTCATTTTTTAAAAAGTCAAAATAGCAATCTGTAAAATTTTCTATTAAAAAAAAACCCATGATGAAAAAAGTCTGCATTTAATATATTCCTTTGTATTACAATGTTGCTCAATTTATGAACTTAAAGTGAGTCAATATATTTAATTATTAACTGGCATATATATATATATATTCCTTAGAATTCATTTTGTTAAAAAATGGTATTGGTGACAGAAGGCTAATTTTTAGCTCTGTTACTGTATATTATTTCTTTATCTTTACTCTATAATATTGGAAGGGGAACTCTGGAATAAGAGTGGTCTTCCTCCATAACTCTATGACTTAAATAAGCTAGCCACACAAGGAATGAAGTCAGAGAGTCATGGATGATATCCTGAAAGACAGAGCACCATCCAGACCCAACACTCATCTCACTGTCCCTGCTGTTATTCATTGCCCAAATAAGGACCATCAGAAAACATTTGCCTGTCCATGTTCATTTCTTATTGACCCTGAAGGAGGTAACCAAAGGAAGCCATAATACTGAGCAGTGTGGCAGTACTCTTCAATGTTTATTGATAACCTTTATATGTTGTACATTTCAAAACAGGGATTTTGGTTTCTCTATCAGTCTCTCTGGACTTGGTTAGTGTAAGGCAATCTTCTGCATCTAAACTCTGAGTGATCAATGCACCCTGACCCTCTCGGTCTGAAATGCTCAAGATAATTATATACCACAATCACCCCGTAACTTGTGTCACCCTGTAGACCCTGCCCAAGCAGTGGTCAGCTTCCTGCATAGTATCTTTAACTGTAACTGTAGATGGGATAATCAAGATAACAAAAATCAATTTAATCCATGTAATGAAGTGGAGACATCTTGGAAAGACATCTCCGTTTTGGAAAGAAATCTTTGGAAAGTTAAGTAATCAGCGTCATAATAACATTTATACTTAGAAGCAGTGATTACACCTTAACCCTCTCTGCTGGGCCCTGAAACACAACACTGTGTTAACAATCCTTAGCACTAGGGTTTATATCATGCTTCCTTTCAAGTTAGTTTCCCAATTAATAGTCATGGAGACATTAATATAAAAACTTTACAAAGTACAATTTTTTTCCTGTAACTAATGGAAAACATCTTTTTACTAAAAGTATAGTTGATTTATAATATTGTGTTAGTTTCAGATATGCGTAGCATTTCGGTGTTTTGGCAAATTATACTCCATTATGTAGATAATTCTCTGTATATCATCATTGCTTGTCTAGTTTATATCTTGCAGTCGGTTTTTGTTCACCTCATACCCCTAATTTGTCCTTCCCTCCTTTCCTCTCCTCTTTGGTTACCACAACTTTGTTTTCTGTATCTGTGAGTCTGTTTCTGCTTTGCACATGTGTTCATTACTTTTTGGATTCTACATAAAAGTGATATCATACAGTATTTGCCTTTCTGTGTCAGACTTATTTCACTAAGAATAATATTCTCTAGGTCCACTAATGTTGCTGCAACAGTATCTTTCTTTTTACGCTGAGTAATATTCCGTTACACACACACATCATGCACACACCCGTATCATCTGAATCCAATCATCTATTGATGGGCATGGAAAGTATCCTGAAGAAATGGACTTTGAACTCATGTAGAAATAGGGCAGCCTACATCAGTGTTTCCCAAAGGGGGAGTTTTTGACTTCCAAGGAACATTTGGCAATGTTAGGAAACATTGTTGGTATCACCCCTTGGGGGAGGAGTCCTGTAGGCATCTAGCAGAAAGAAACTAAATGCGCTGCTAAATTATCCTACAAGGCATAGGACAGCCCCCACAAAAGAATGTTCTTATCTAAACTAGCAGTGTCTCAAGGTTGAGAAACCCTAGTTTAGATACTCATTTTTAAAAGGTTGTAATTGTTTCAAGATATGGATAATAAATCAAAATAAACTTATACATTGGAAGTGTTTTTTCATGCAGTGTATAAATAGAATAAAAGAATCCTTATGAAATGGCTTGAATTGACTCTGTAGAGAATTTTTTCCCATTGCGCATTTAAAATGTTTACTGTTATACTTTCATTTTTCAAGCAATTAAATCTACAAAATGAAAGACTTCCTGAGGTATGACTGGAATTACTAGACAGCCACATAGCTGAAATGCTCATTGTGCAAATCTTCTTAGATGAAGTTGATTCTCCTATAAATCTTATTTCCATGTTATTTCCTCCATCAGTAAGACCACCAAATTTCCTTGTTGTTCAATATCTTCTTCCTGTTTTGTACAGCTATTCCTTTTAATTACGCAGTAATTTCCAACCTGATCATGACACTTTTTCTTTCTTTTGTTAGTCAGTGTTCAAGAGTTTAGCAATTAATAGGAAGGTTTGAGAAAAAAACACAAGAGACCCCTCACCCAGGAAGTAGTCCTTAGGCAAATCACAGTGTATAAGCAGTCCAACCAATCGCACAGTGTCACAGAGCAGCCTGAGTTATCACAAGCCATGCTGATAACAGCTCTGCTTCATATTCATGAGTCTCAAGTCATTGTGATAGAAGATCAGTACATTTTCTGTTTAAAGAACACTGTGGGAATATAATTACCCAGCATCCCACGGTGCATGTGTATACTAAATGCTCCCTTTTGCCAGACCCACAGGCACAAAAGTTAGTCTGCCCAGGGCTAGTCATTTGTTTGTCCACTGAATCAACAAGTGAATGGAAATGGCATTTATTTATTAAGCCTCTCCACAAAGTAACCACTTTCACATATGCTTTCTTTTTAATTATCATACTGCCTCGAGAGATATTAACATCAATGTTTTACTATAAACTCAGGCCTAATGATTTATAAATGTCCCCATGGCTTGAAAGCTAGGAGGTGATTATTATTCCACACAGACCTATTCTTCTTCTTTCTCTGCTTTGTCCTGTGCCCCAAGAAGCTAAATTCTACAGATTCCATCACCCAGACTCCTTTACCCTTTGGCTTCTAGTTGGGTTTAGCCAGTGGAAGGCACCAGCAGATCAAAGAGCGGGAAGAGAAACTGTATGCATATTTATTCCCTTCCCTCTCCCCTGCCTCACAATGGTCTGACCACTGCTGCAGTTCTTTACAATTCCAGGTCCTGTCGGGGTCCCTTTTCCCAGGGCCCTGATTCCTCCCAGGGTTCTGGGAAAGCCACTCACTTTCTTTCTTATTTCTCCTGGTCTAAGGATCGGAATGGTTTCCTGATGAACAGCGATGGTTTCCTGATGAACAGCGATGGTTTCCTTTGGTTTCCTCGATTCGACCCACACTTCGAGTAATTAAAGTTTTTAAGAGTAACTGTAACCATGCCAAAGTAGTAATGCTATGATTTAAACCCAGGTCTCCCTGACTTGAAAAGCTCAGCTGTTTACTCTGCCATGATGCTTACCTGCGCTAACCTGTAAGGATCCAAGAGGTGAAAGGGCATAGCCTTTGTTCTCAAGTTGCTATCAGTTTAACTGAGCAGACCCACACTAAACTACTACAAAAGACTGTGGTGACGTAAACGGGAAGGAAATCCAAAAAAACGGGATATGTGGACACATACAATCGACTTACTTTTCTGTACAGTAGTAACTAACTGAACACTGTACAGCACCTATACGCCAAGAAAAATTAATTTTTAAAAGTGCAACATAGTGCAAAAAAGAGATTATGTTAAATTCCATAATGAAAAATAAAGAAAACACCAAAATATATCCTAGATCTCTGAAAATTGAAATAAGAAATGATGCACAAGAGGCTTTAAAGATTGACTATTAAATCTCTGCATGGCAGTGGTTCTTGAGGGACTCCCTTTACTTAGAGAAGGAAACTGAGATTTTTTAAGGAGGTCTAGTACTAGGTAAGACCCACAAAGTTCCACAGGGGCCACGCTGAGTCTAGTACTCATTTCTTAATTCCTAGCCGTGTTCATTCCTCCTTATAAAATAACCCACGTAGGCTAAGAGAGTACGCAAAAGGAACTTCGAATATTGTGACATTCTATTAATACATACATTCTGCATACATTAAGCAAAACAGTAAATTCTCTACTTGAAGACTATGATAATGCAAAAATTAAAATGTAGCCTTCTACCTTACCCCTCTCGCTAAAACCCTACAAAATGGAGAATATGTGAGCATGATAAATAAATGCAGAATAGTCTAGAGAGACTCTTCAAAACTGCAAACTCTTTCAGAGAGTATTTTTTTCCAACTAAATCTAAATCGGAACTGTTTTCTGAGACTCCGGTTCCTCATTTAAAAACAAAACTCACACATCTGCATGATAGCAGAAAGAGATGCTATGAGTGCTCAGTATGTCAGCATTTGTAATCTGCTTGTGGTCAGTGGGTGGTGAAGTGGTTTATTTCAAGTTGAAGATTTATATGAAAACCCCTTTGTGCTTATTTTATTCAGAATAGCTTTCCCACAATGATGCAAAGCAATGTGAAACACCGAGCAACCCAAGTGCTGCTCCACAACTTTGCTTATTTTCATGTAGAATAGTTCTGACATTCGGATTTCAATGTTTTTCATGTCACTTGATTCTTATGTATTCAAAAATTCAGATAACATCAAGCTGCATATTATAATTTTATTTAAATTCAGATCATTTGAATCACAAGCAATAGTGGGTCCACAGAAAAGAGGGGTTTAAAAAAACACTGTGCTCTAAATCATTATGGGGTGAGCTTGGTTTTGTATCTGTCTCTTTAGCCCTTTCCTTGGGAACACAGCACAAAAGCAGGATGAGGGAGGCTCCTATTCTATTAGTTTACTTTGTTTCCATTTTAAACTTTCAAGCAAATCCAACTAAACTGAGATTTATTTCCTGGCCGCTTCTTTTACCCTGAAATAATTTGTTATTAGAATAGGATTCAGGTGACCTAGAAATCCTCCGATGCCACACGTAGTTTTTTCTCTTTTTTAAAAAATCTTTTCCTCTCAACTAAAACGTATGTTTTTAAACAAAATGCATAGGAGAGTTTTAAAACAATCATTTTCCCCTGATGGTTTCCAGTCACCTCAGAGGCAAAAGCACCAAACTTTTTCAGGAAAGGCTGCCCTTGTGACATATTTTGGCAGGAACCTGAAAGACAGGCAGTAGATGGCATGCAGAGAATCTCACTCTTCTATGGTTTTCCTTACGATTCCAAATGGATGAAGATTTAAGACATGAATTCAAACAATGTCCAATGTAACTTTACATCCACACTCTGCAAACATATTATGATCCATCCGCTCTCCTGAGGGGAGCTTTTCAGTGATCAGACAATGCACTCTGATAAGATGGATGATCCCTCACTATTTCCAGATTCTTTGAGACATGTAGCATATAAAGAGACAACTGAAGTGCCACTTGGCCTGACAAGAGCAGAGTCTAAATGAAGAGACAGACAAATGACCTGAGAATTAGGGGTGAGGGAATAAGATCATGAGGATAGCCAAATATATCTGGCTATATGTACAGCATACTAAGAGAATTATGTGCATTATCTAATTTAATTTCCAGAATAATGCTGCTGTCTGAATTCTTCAGACAAGGAAGCTGAGGCTTAAGAGAGGTTATTTAACATGCCCAACATATTACTGGCATGAAAGATTCCAGCCAGAATTCAAATCCAGGAAATTTTTATTATGTTCGTTAAACAAGGAGAACTTTCTCATATTACCATCATGCAATCCTCCCAATCAGGAAAGAATCTCTGATTCTACTCTGCCATCCAATCCACAGACATAGTTCAAATTTCATCAACTGCCCCAATATTGCCTCTATTTCTCTCTGATCCAGGATATGTATGAGACCAAGGATTGCATTAACTGCTGTGTCATACTAAGCTCCCTCAATCTGGAAGAGTTCCTAAAGATTTCCCTTCCTTTTATGGGCTAGTTGCTGTTTTAGAGAACAAACTCCATTCTGTAGGATGACCTGAATCTGCTCAACCTGGTCATCTGACCTTCCTCACACCAGACACAGCTCTTGCATTCCTGACAGCACACCCCAAGAAATGCTGCTGCGTGCTCCTTGGCAAGTCGCGTCAGGAAGCACTCTGCTGTGGTTTTGTCCCACACTTGGTGAGTTTGCCCCTGATTGTTGGTTTAGTTAAGTCTGTGCCTATCTATCAGGTTTCTCCACTATAAGTCACTATTTCCCTCTTTTTATTTGATTAGTATTTGTGGAGAAATATTTTCATATTACACCAATATCTTCAGCACACCTCTAACCATTCTTTCGCCTCTATTGATAACTCCTAGTGATATCGACTACCACTCTGATAATATTCAGTGACCATTATCTGTGTCAATCACTCTTTCTACAGTTAACAATGGGTATCCCACAGTGAGAAAAAGTTCTTGATTCTCTTCAACATTTCTTTATATCTTTAGAGTTTCAAAAGTTTTCTATTTTATCCAGTGAGTTACAGCCCCATACTCTATTTGAGACCAAAGTGTCCCAGATTGCCTAGTGGGAGCCCGATTAAGGAGGCCCCTGTGTCCATGTGATATGTTCTCAAAAATCCTTCATTGTGTTGACCTCCTCTTCCATCAAGGTTAGCACTGTATCCCCTGAGTAAGTCATCATAAGGTCCAAAATATCAGGAGAGAGCCAACTTTAATTACCAAGCAACCCTTACAGCTCCAGTGTCTGAGCCTGGAGAATGTGTTCCAACCCTTTCCCCAGTGATATGAATCTTTGAAACAAGGGAAACCTTGAGGAAATGAAAGCACGCAGTTTGCTGCTTACATTAACTGGGACTAGGGTGACCCGAGGAACAGCTGCTCAGTATCACACCTAGAAGCTCTTAGGGGCCCCACAGCAATACGACCCGATGCTTCCTCTGTGGCACAGATCCGTCTCATCTTCTTCCTAGGTCTTCCCTAAAATGGAACTAACCAAATACTCTTTCCAATTCCATGGCAATTTTATGAGCATAAAAGTGGGCATCTTCAGCCTGGCACTCTGTGATGATGTAGAGCAGTGGATGGGTGCCCCATCCACTCACTTGGGAGGAAAGCTTCAGAGGGAGGGAATATGTGTATAATTATGGCTGCTTCGGAATGTTGACAGCAGAAATCAGCACAACATTATGAAGCAAATTTCCTCCAATTAAAAAATAAATTAAAAAAAAACTGGAAAGAAAAAGTGGGCAACTTATTTGCAGTTCAACAGTACAATGTGTATAATGTCATTGTTCATGAGACTTTAGTTGAATTCTAAGTTTTTGGCTCATTGGATTTTAGTGATTACAAAAATATAAACATTCCACACTTTCCCCATTCTTACTTTGCCTGCTTAGCCTCAAGATTTTATTGACCTGTACATGTTGTTTTTTTTTTTTTCCTGAACTCAGTGACTTATAATATTTCTACTCACAAAGTATGATAATTTATATTCATTCAGTATAACTGACCTATTTTCTAATCAGTACTGTCCACTTAGCATATGAAGCAATTTATGACTTACAGATCTTGAGAACTATACAGAACATGAAGGCAAGTATATATCTTGAACATTAGGACCTGCTGGAAGTATTAGGACCTGCTGGAGGTTGTGAGACAGAATCACAGCTGAGCAGTGGTGAGGAATTTCCAAAATGCACATGAATTTCCACCCAACCTTTTCCTTGTTAAAGTGCTTTTAATATATCTTCTTATCCATCTCATCTATACTTAACACTGCCCAGAACAACTTTTCTCCAAGTTTATGCATTTCCAAACAGTGATCTATTTTGTATACCAACAAGATTTTCAGAAGAATAAGCAAGTATTTGAAAACTCACAATAATTTAAGCCAAGTTATTTCTTTGAATTAAAAAAATCTGGACATGAACTCAAATATGATATATAGTTGTTCAAAGAGAAGCATTCCCAACATAATTAAATATAAATTACCATAGCATAAATTTGGTCAAATGATATATCTATCTAGATTCTGATAACATTTATAGTCCAAAATTCTAAATTCCCATGTCCTCCATGATTTTCTTTGAAGATATTTTTCTAATCATCTTTTTTTTACAGAAAAGACTAGAATTTATGATATGAAAAGATACCCTATTATCTTAAGGAAACAAGCCTCTGCAACAAGGCTTTGAATCCAGATCTGCTCCTAGTCGCCCAGCATGCAAACCAAAGGGACATAAATAGCAGTGGTGTATTTCATTTTTAGGCTTGGTCATGGGTCAGCCTCCTTCAGGTGATGCTCTGAATGCTGACAGGGGGCCTTAAATCTTTGGTGGGTTTATGAACTGCAAGAAGGAACTTTCCATGATGTCCCGAATCCCAGAAGTGAGACGCCAGTGGCTAGTCTCTGACTCACTGGGCCCCTTTGACCTGTTCTCTTCACACTTGTCTCCATATTTCATCTGCTCTGAGCCGGGTTTGCTTTATGACTTTGGCTAAGTGTGAAGGAAATCAGTATGGCAGATGGAAGGAACTGAAGCTGCTCTTTACTCAGTGCTAAATTTCTGCCAATATGCATTCTGTTTCCCATAGCAAAATCCCTGATGTCGTTTTTCGGCATGTCAACTAAGTCTTATCACTTGCCAGTTTAAGCGATATCAGATGTGATATTCCCTCGAAAAGGGAAGGGACTCTGTTTGGTTTTTATGTCAAGGACAGCAGGCTCATCACGCACAGAGAAACCAAAGAAACCATTTTTTTTTAGGAATCATGCCAAATGCGAGGCCTGGCTTTGCTTTGGGGACTCGAGTTATAGGGACTCAGCTGACAATCCCAGGCTGCCAGGGGCCCAGAGCAACGTGAGGAGCTCTCCACTCGGGCCCAGGGGCTTCCAGCTCAGCCAGTTTGTTTCCCCACAAGGTAGCTTCTCACAGCCCGAGTTGCTGTAGTAGTAAATCAAAATAAGGCAGACCTCAGAAGATTTAATTAGGAAAAAGTGAGATAGTAAACTCAAGTCATATATAGGCTAAAAGCAATCTTTTAAGGGATTATGTTTCTCTTTTACATGCTTGCAAATTTTTTTTTTTTTTTTGCCAATTTTATCTACCTATAGCCAATAAACCCATGAAATTGCTGCTATAGCAGTGATTTTTAACTTAACAGAATTCTATGTCTGTCTTGATGCCAACAATATAAATAGAAACTAATATTTTGAGCCAGTAAGTAATCTGGACTGCATAATATACACACATATCTCATATTTTACATAGAAAATACTGTATTTTTGATAAGATTTCTTAAATTCAGTTCAGTTCAGTCGCTCAGTCGTGTCCAATTCTTTGCGACTCCATGAATCACAGCACACCAGGCCTCCCTGTCCATCACCAACTCCCGGAGTTCATCCAAACTCATGTCTATCGAGTCAGTAATGCCATCCAGCCATCTCATCCTCTGTCATCCCCTTCTCCTCCTGCCCCCAATCCCTCCAAGCATCAAGGTCTTTTCCAGTGAGTTAACTCTTCGCATGAGGTGGCCAAAGTACTGGAGTTTTAGCTTCAGCATCAATCCTTTCAATGAACACCCAGGACTGATCTCCTTTAGGATGGACTGGTTGGATCTCCTTGCAGTCCAAGGGACTCTCAAGAGTCTTCTCCAACACCACAGTTCAAAAGCATCAATACTTCAGCACTCAGCTTTCTTCACAGTCCAACTCTCACCTCCATACATGACCACTGGAAAAACCATAGCCTTGACTAGACGGAACTTTGTTGGCAAAGTAATGTCTCTGCTTTTTAATATGCTATCTAGGTGGTCATCACTTTCCTTCCAAGGTGTAAGCATCTTTTAATTTCATGGCTGCAGTCACCATCTGCAGTGATTTTGGAGCCCCCCAAAATAAAGTCTGACACTGTTTCCACTGTTTCCCCATCTAAATTGCTGCCTACCATTATGGATATCCAGGCTAAGAAATTCTTTGTAAACTGTAGCTCGCAACCTCAGAAATCTAGAAACTGTTGATCACACACCAAAACTATGTGCAGTATTAAACATGGCGATTTTTATGAAAAACTAATCCCAAATGGTGAGAGTTCTGATCCAGATAAATAGCTCTCGATTGCCTCTGTATAAACATGTGTATATATGTATACATATATATATATATATATACACACACACACATATACATATGGCAGGAAGAGAGCTACAACTCTAAATAAAGTAATGAAATAATGATATATATTAGATGAAATAATATATAAATATGAATGCATATATTCATGTGTATGTATGTATACTCATATATACACTGCGATACACACACACAAGTCTCCATGAGATTCATCCCATGTTCCTGTCCCAGAACAATTAAGTTAGAATACACAGAGGTGGGGCTATAGCACTAGTGTATATTAGAAGCTCCCCAAGTGACTGCAGTGTGCAGCCAGAGCTGAGAATCTTTGCTTCATGTCTACGTCTGAAAGTCTTCTGTGTGACCGGTATTCTAAATGCTCTTAAATAGCACTGGCTCGTATGTTTCCATTCAGACAAAAAGGACAATACCGATGGCATTAGTAAAAACCTTCATCAGAGGCAACTAATTCACTGAACTCTTCCATTGCCTCCTAGAAAATGAAAGCAGACGTCACTTACCCTTCTGGTTTCTCCTTGCGGTGGACAGAGACTTACCCTTCAGCTTCCACGTTGTGGTGAGCTTGATGATGCTAACAAAGTGGTGGAGGGTCTCCCTTCTTTTATCTAGTCTCTTGGCTGCTTTCAATCTCACCCAGTGCTGTGAGTGAACACTGTTAGATTAATGGTGGGATTGTGAAAAGACAATGACAACAACACCTACATAGAGGAAGACACGTGAATGTTGAATCCAGGAAACCGACATCGGCACACACAGCAGAGCAGCTCCTGAAACTTAGGGAAGCTTCTGTTCATGCACCCTGGGGTGAGCACGATGCCGCCTGGGCTGGGCAGACTAAGATGAGCAGACACAGCCGCAGAGCTGCTCTCCACGGGGCTCCTGTCATCGTCATTTCAACTCTGGAGCATTGATACTGAAGTCCTTTACTCTGTTTTCAGTTGAAAAAGAGTCTGTTGACAGGTCCCATCCACAAATAAAGAGACCACTTAAAATTAGTTTCAGACAATGCAATGTTCACATGTATGTATGTGTTCACAGGAAGTGTGATGTGCCCAATTTAAAAGTAAACAATCCTCTCCCCACTGGGACTTGAGATGTTTGGAGTTTAACAGGAAAAAAATAACTTACAGAATATATATGAAACCTAGCCAAAGCAATACAGTGTAGAATCTGTCTTCTTCACTGTGCATGATGGGGGCTCTCCAAATAGATACCCACTGGTCAGTAGACAATCCTGGTAAGAGACCAAGTCATTTATACTACTAGTCAGATTCCTAAGCCAGCCTGAGTTTCTTTATACAACTCATTCCATGTCATTGTTCTAATGCCCAGAGATACTTTTTCGTGAAATTTTATTGTGCTTTCAAACACACGGGGACCTTTCTAAAATGCAGACTCTGATTCGGTGAGCCCAGGGAGGACCACAGATTCTGTATTTGTAAGCAAGTACCATCTCTTTCAGAATTCAGAAAATTCTGAAAGAGATGGGAATACCAGACCACCTGACCTGCCTCTTGAGAAACCTATATGCAGGTCAGGAAGCAACAGTTAGAACTGGACATGGAACAACAGACTGGTTCCAAATAGGAAAAGGAGTACGTCAAGGCTGTATATTGTCACCCTGCTTATTTAACTTCTATGCAGAGTACATCATGAGAAACGCTGGGCTGGAAGAAGCACAAGCTGGAATCAAGATTGCCTGGAGAAATATCAACCACCTCAGATATGCAGATGACACCACCCTTATGGCAGAAAGTGAAGAGGAACTAAAAAGCCTCTTGATGAAAGTGAAAGAGGAGAGCGAAAAAGTTGGCTTAAAGCTCAACATTCAGAAAACGAAGATCACGAAGTCCCATCACTTCATGGGAACTAGATGGGGAAACAGTGGAAACATTGTCAGACTTTATTTTGGGGGGCGTCAAAATCACTGCAGATGGTGAGTGCAGCCATGAAATTAAAAGACGCTTACTCCTTGGAAGGTAAAGTTATGACTAACCTAGACAGCATATTAAAAAGCAGAGACATTACTTTGCCAACAAAGGTCAAAGGCTATGGTTTTTCCTGTGGTCATGTATGGATGTGGGAGTTGGACTGTGAAGAAAGCTGAGAGCCGAAGAATTGATGCTTTTGAACTGTGGTGTTGGAGAAGACTCCTGAGAGTCCCTTGGACTGCAAGGAGATCCAACCAGTCCATTCTGAAGGAGATCAGCCCTGGGATCTCTTTGGAAGGAATGATACTAAAGCTGAAACTCCAGTACTTTTGCCACCTCATGCAAAGAGCTGACTCATTGGAAAAGACTCTGATGCTGGGAGGGATTGAGGGCAGGAGGAAAGGGGACGATTGAGGATGAGATGGCTGGATGGCATCACTGACTCAATGGACATGAGTCTGAGTGAACTCCGGGAGATGGTGATGGACAGGGAGGCCTGGCGTGCTGCGATTCATGGGGTTGCAAAGAGTCGGACACGACTGAGCGACTGGACTGAACTGAACTGAACTGAACTAAACTGAACCAGGTGATGCCAACACTGCAGTTTATTTACTGCTCTTCAGTGGCATGGCTGTTTAAAAAAAAAGAAGGGAAGAAAAGAATAGAAGGATAAATTCTAATTTCTACCGCTCCTTTTGAAAGAGAAAGCCTTTAGAAAGGCTTTCTAAAATAAAACATTTAAGAAATAACATAGACAGTATGAATGAGAAACTTAAAAAGCAGAGAAAGCTCAGCACCTATCTTTGAAATAAGTTTCTGTTTGCTTAACAGTACTCCTAAATACTTTCTTTGGTTTCTTTGTTTTCCTAACCGTACTTCAGTAATTAGTAAATATTAGAGGCAAGCTGAGATTTGCTGCATGGTCCAATAGTCAATCATTCGCGTTTCCATAGGTAAATACAAGCACTGAAATACACGTCTATGATTTGTAGTTTCATAAATGTTGTTCTAATTCTATTCTTCACAGTTAGCAAACCAGGGATGCAATAATTCCTTTATTTCAACACACAGCTCACCATTAGTCTTGGGATTTATTATAAAAGGCTGTACTCCATGAAATTAATCAACAGGCTCCATGTTTGTCTTCCTCCGCTCCCCCACCCCACCATGTCCTTGCCAGATCCAAGAAACCAAAGTACCAGTAGATTTCCATAACGGTCTCTGAAATTCTTTGCTCTGACGTACATGCTGTTAGGACAGCAGAGTTTTCCTTTACTCGTGTTAGAAAGGACATAACTATGCTGGGCCTCTTGCCTCCTGCCACTTCTAAAAAGACTCATTTCATAAAAGGGAGATGAGCGGAAGTGCTGAAAGGACTTTTGAGTCCAGCTCTTTGCTTAATGGGTCTAGTGTGACCTGAGCTATAGTCACTGCAAAGTCTCTGAGCCTCAGTTTCCTCATACATAAGGCAATATTATTAGCAACACAAACATGTGTTATTACTATTATGACTATGGGATATGAACTTATGCATACTTTTGATTCAAAAAACTAAGTCAGGTTATAAATTCTCATAAGTAACACACATGGAGAGCATGCCTTCTCTTTTCTTTCCTTGACTTAAATATGGTTTGGCAGCTGGGACTGTGAATGTTATATGTATTTTCGTTTAGTCAATCAGTCTTATTCTCTGCATTTAGGTCATAAGAGGGAAAGCCTCCCAGGGGCAAGGGCAAGGTCTGTCAACACGCTGCTGGGTAACAGTGCCTAGCATAATGCCAGACACATGGGCAGCCTCACAAACACCAAGCAGAAATAACTGCTTGCCTCTGACACATGTACTTCCTTCTAAGGATACAAGTTGAGACATTCTTACTGGTGGGAATCAAAATGAATTTGTAGTTTGAAAGCTACATGATTGACAACTAAACATGATGTAAACATATGTCCAACTGCTATTTCACTGTAATTCTTCTAAAGTGGGAATTCAGAGTGTTAGTAATTTTTCAGTTCAGTTCAGTCGCTCAGTTGTGTCCGACTCTTTGCGACCCCATGAATTCCAGCACGCCAGGCCTCCCTGTCCATCACCAACTTCCAGAGTTCACTCAAACTCACATGAGTCCATCGAGTCAGTGATGCCATCCAGCCATCTCATCCTCTGTCGTCCCCTTCTCCTCCTGCCCCCAATCCCTCCTAGCATCAGGGTCTTTTCCAATGAGTCAACTCTCCGCATGAGGTGGCCAAAGTACTGGAGTTTCAGCTTTAGCATCATTTCTTCCAGAGAACACCCAGGACTGATCTCCTTTAGAATGGACTGGTTGGATCTCCTTGCAGTCCAAGGGACTCTCAAGAGTCTTCTCCAACACCACAGTTCAAAAGCATCAATTCTTTGGGTCTCCTGCAATTGCAGGCAGACTTTTTACCTTCTGAGTCACCAAGGAAGCCTGGTGGGCTGTCAGAGCTTCAAAGAATACTGGAGTGGGTTCCCATGCCCTCCTCCAGGTGATGTTCCCAACCCAGGGATCAAACCTTGGTCTCCGGGTGACGGGGGTGGGGGGATACTCACCACTATAGTATTGGTGGGGGGGGGGTCATAACTCATTCAGACTCACTTGCAACTTGAGGAATACTCAGGAAACCAGAATTTCTAGGGTGTAATGGGAAGAAAATGGAAGCTAAAAGTCCCAGGCACTGAAACACCTAAAGTTAAAGCTGTCAGTCCAGAACTAGGAGAGGTCTAATATGTGCCTGTGACAAAGAACAGAGGATTCTGGAGAAACAGACTTGCTAATTAAGGGATCTTACTCAACACGGACCATTTTCTGACCTCAGTTATTTCTGAATTCTACTGAAGAATGAAGAAAAGGACTTTTCTTTGTGCCTGTTGTTCTTTTTCTCTCACGGTGGTGTGCTTTACTGATTTTCGATGATTTCCTTCTATAAACTCTTATCCTCAGGAATCCAAGAAAATCACAAGTTAGAATTTTTTGTTAATGTATTCCTCAGCTGTCTATGTGACTGATGAAATACTAAGCACTCAGGAACCATGATAGAGTGCACGAGTGTACATCCCTGACCACTGTTCACTATGTAACAAGAGAAGGCTTTGAAAGAGGCCAAAAGCTCGAAATACCGAAAAGTATTTGGTCATCATATATTCTATACTACATAATATTTGTAATCCTATAGCTGGGCCCATTCTGACCCTAAGGATAAGCTAGATATTTTTGGAAACTGAACTTATTACTCCAAATAAGGAGAAATGTTTTATTTCCAACACATCCCGCAACAGTGCAACATGCCAAGAATGGCATACCTCTTATCATTTTCTTGAAATTAGAAATTTTCCAGAAATTTCAGCTACATTCCTCATTAACTATAGAGAATCATGCAGTTGTTTGGAATAGCCCATGAGAAGGCAGTCCATGAAATAAAACTGATGTAATATGCTAGGTCTTCAATAGATATAGGTCTGAAACATACCTACCTAAGTGGCACAGTCTGCCTGCCAAGGCAGGAGATGTGGGTTCAATCACTAGGTAGGGAAAATCCCCCTGAGATGGGAATAGCAAGCCGCTCCAGTATTCTTGCTTGGGAAATCCCATGGACAGAGGAGCCTGGCAGGCTATGGTCCATGGGATCGCAGAGTCGGTCATGACTTGAGACTAAACAACAACAAGGATTTTAAGAATTAAAAAGGCTTCAACAATATAGGAACCGTGAACTTCCTGATGTTCAAGCTGGTTTTAGAAAAGGCAGAGGAACCAGAGATCAAATTGTCCACATCCGCTGGATCATGGAAAAAGCAAGAGAGTTCCAGAAAAACATCTATTTCTGCTTTATTGACTACGCCAAAGCCTTTGACTGTGTGGATCACAATAAACTGTGGAAAATTCTGAGAGAGATGGGAATACCAGACCACCTGACCTGCCTCTTGAGAAATCTGTATGCAGGTCAGGAAGCAACAGTTAGAACTGGACATGGAACAAGAGACTGGTTCCAAATAGGAAAAGGAGTACGTCAAGGTTGTATATTGTCACCCTGCTTATTTAACTTATATGCAGAGTACATCAAGAGAAATGCTGGACTGGAAGAAACACAAGCTGGAATCAAGACTGCTGGGAGAAATATCAATAACCTCAGGTATGCAGATGACACCACCCTTATGGCAGAAATTGAAGAGGAACTAAAAAGCCTCTTGATTAAAGTGAAAGAGGAGAGTGAAAAAGTTGGCTTAAAAGCTCAACATTCAGAAAACAAAGATCATGGCATCCGGTCCCATCACTTCATGGCAAATAGATGGGGAAACAGTGGAAACAGTGTCAGACTTTATTTTTGGGGGGCTTGAAAGTCACTGCAGATGTTGACTGCAGCCATGAAATTAATAGACGCTTACTCCTTGGAAGAAAAGTTATGATCAACCTAGATAGCATATTCAAAAGCAGAGACATTACTTTGCCGACTAAGGTCCGTCTAGTCAAGGCTATGGTTTTTCCTGTGGTCATGTATGGATGTGAGAGTTGGACTGTGAAGAAGGCTGAGGGCCGAAGAATTGATGCTTTTGAACTGTGGTGTTGGAGAAGACTCTTGAGAGTCCCTTGGACTGCAAGGAGATCCAACCAGTCCATTCTGAAGGAGATCAGCCCTGGGATTTCTTTGGAAGGAATGATGCTAAAGGTGAAGCTCCAGTACTTTGGCCACCTCATGAGAAGAGTTGACTTATTGGAAAAAACTCTGATGCTGGGAGGGATTGGGGGCAGGAGGAGAAGGGGACGACAGAGGATGAGATGGCTGGATGGCATCACAGATTCGATGGACATGAGTCTGAGTGAACTCCGGGAGTTGGTGATGGACAGGGAGGCCTGGCGTGCCGCGATTCATGAGGTTGCAAAGAGTCGGACACGACTGAGCGACTGAAGTGAACTCAACTGAACTTCGTAAGTGGTTCTTTGTTCTTAAACTAAACTCCCTTCCTCAATACTCTGTATGGATTTTATTTTTTTTTAAGATAAGCAATCAAATGAACACACATTTCTGTCAATGTCTCATCAAACACAGAAGAGTTTATTTAGATTCCTCTTCAGCTTTCTATAGTCTCAATTTTCTCCTTTCATTAAGCCCTCATAGGAATAAGCTAAGCTAGGACTAACTGGGGACTTTGGTAGTTGGGACTGTAACTCAAGGTCTGGGCTTCTGGGGATTGCATCTTACACCAGAGTACTGTACCTGAGTGAGACTTTGCGATAATCAGCATGGAGAAAGTTGAGAGCTACCTATGGAAACTGTACTTGGGTGATGGGCAAAACCAAGAGGATCTTTCAAGAGAACAAACTATTATAGAAACTACCAATAAGTGCACTTGATAAAATATCATCTAGAAAATATCTTGGGATTCAACTTCATGGATCATTTATTTATTATTATTCTTAATTAAAATATAAAGTATTTGATTTGATAAAAATATAAAATGTTTGATTCTTGATTAAAATAATCAGTGTTTTGTTGAGATAAAAATGGAGTGAAGTATTTGGGAAAGAAGCTGGCCATTGTTGAAATATTAATGGGAGACCCCAATTAGGATCAGATGTTATCTCAACAGAAGAAGAGATCAAGTCACCAGGGGAGTTATTATAAGGAAACACTGCTGATGGCAGTTGGCCTTTATTAAAACTTTTCACTTTGATAAACCTCTTGCGGACCTAATGCTATTTAATATTCATTGATTAAATGGAAAGAAATAAAATAGTCACATGCAGGTTATAATTTCTCAACAGTGTAGAAGTTTTTATTATCTCCTTAATCAAGAACTTATTTTAAGAACATCACAGAGAATGTTTGATATGCATCGGATCCCTTGAAATGTTACTTTTTATAAATACATGATTTTACATAGAATTATTATTGTGCAATTTGTACGCTAATCTTTAAAAGGGTGTGTGTCCCAACCGTAATTTGAAAAATCTAGGCAAAAAATATACAAAGTGAATTTTAACTTCTAGTTTGATTTTGAATGGATTGCTCAAAGTTTCTTGAATGTTTTTCAAAGATAATCACTACAACTATTTTTTAATCAGGTATTGTTCATTCAGAACATGAGTTTTGGAGTCAAATTACTTCAGTTCTAAACCTAACTCAACTGACAACTAGTTATGTCACCTTGTTTGGCTCTACTGTGCCTCAGTTTTCTTGCCTGTAAAATGGAAATAGTACTAGCTCATGTGCTGTGTTTAGTCGCTCAGTCCTGTCTGACTCTTTGGGACCCCATGGACTATAGCCCTCCAGGATCTTCTGTCCATGGGGATTCGCCAGACAAGAATACAGAGTGGGTAGCCTATCCCTTCTCCAGGGGATCTTCCCAACCCAGGAATCGAACCAGGGTCTCCTGCACTGAAGCTCTCCAGCTGAGCTACCTGAGATTTTGGAAGACACAGCCATAATTCTCCCATTTTTCCGCATGTCTTTTGAGCAGTCACTGACTATATTTGTTATGGATTATATCTTTAAGGATACAACATCTTCGGAAAAGAGGAATAATGTCTGCTTCCCAAGCAATAATGCTTACTGCCAATTATATAAATTCTGGATTTCCCAAGTGCAGAGCTCCCATTCTGTCATTCAGCCCATTGCCTGGGCATTGCAATCTGACTCTTTTCAAGTTGCTCTGTAGGAATTCAGGCTGAGGAAATGGACACAAGAAAATGTGCATACTCCGGTGATTACTATTACTATGAGTAATAAAACTATCTTTTGTCTTTGAACCAGAACTCTCATGCCTTCTGCTAACATCCATGAAGCTGTGGTAGACTGATTTGTTAGCTTGCAATTCGGGTAAAATGTCAAATCTTTCACAGATTTTGCAGCACCTACTTTCTAATATTATTTTGAGGAGTAAATAAAGTAATATGTGTAAATTGCTTACAACATTATCAGGCATATAAAATCCCAGATTATATTAGCTAATATTGTTAGCTGCTAATAATTGGTCACGGAGAAGGCAATGGCACCCCACTCCAGTACTCTTGCCTGGAAAATCCCATGGACGGAGGAGCCTGGTAGGCTGCAGTCCATGGGGTCACTGAGAGTTGGACATGACTCAGTGACTTCACTTTCACTTTTCACTTTCATGCATTAGAGAAGGAAATGGCAACCCACTCCAGTGTTCTTGCCTGGAGAATCCCAGGGATGGCAGAGCCTGGTGGGCTGCCGTCTATGGGGTCACAGAGTCAGACACAACTGAAGTGACTTAGCAGCAGCAGCAGCAGCAATAATTGGTCAACAACAATTTCAAGATGTAAATCCTCAGGGTATTGGTGAATTCCAATTCTTTTGGTGCTGAATAATGACAAGTACAGACAAAAGGATCACTGAAGTATCTTGGATGATATGCATTTTCCTTCTTCAAAAAAAACGGTGATTTGTGGAACTGGGGATTTTATGACTATCTTGGACAGTTACTTTGAATATCCAAATTACTCAACCCATATCATATTATATAGATGATTACCAGAGAAGATAATGCACCACAAACTAACTAGTCATTCATATTAACACTTTTTTCCTGCTGAAACTGTTGCCTACTACTAATGGTCAACATCATGCTGATGTCACTGGTTTCATTTAAACTGAAGACAAATTCTTTTCACTGTCCTATGAAAATGTGTGTTGGTTGGTTCTCTTATAAAAGTGCCATAAAGGAAGGAATGATAATTGGTGCTTATTCCTTTAATTTATTACTAAGGATGTTTTATAAACATATTCAAAGACATCTTTGCTGAGAGATTATTTGACTAACGTCACATGACTTCCATCGGACCTCAGCCTGATTGTTAAGGAGAAATAATTGATATCTCTAGGTTTCTTCAAAACTCTGCCAAGTGATTCTATCAGACTGAACTATCATACTGAGTTTCTGTTATAGTCCAAGTCAGTAATTGAACCAGAAATACTGTATAAAGAATTCAGTTGATCACATAACTCAATTTTTGAGAATTAAATGAATGAATGTGATGCCGGTTGATGGTGTTAAGGGCTGAGTTAATATTTACAGAATGTTTACCATAGCTCATTATCACCGAGAAAATGTAAAAAGTGTGGGAGTCCATCCTCCACATACACGTCCCTTGCTCTTATTAAGTTCTAAGACTATTTTAATACCTGCTTTTAATTTATTTGCTCTGTAGAAAAACAGGGGAAATTTTGACATATGGTGTACTTTCTCCTAGATTCCATGCTCCATTAGGATTGTTCACCTGCCTACACAGAGTTTAGAACTGAGTCAAGGGAATAAAAAAATCCGCAAACATGGTAATCGCTATGTGGTGCAAATCAATATAACATGATTGGTTCAGATAGGAAATGCACAGGAGAAACGGTTTTCAAATTATTTTTCAAGTGTGGAAATATTTTTCCATGTCAAGTTACAGGATATCCATATGGGTCTGCTTATCCTACAGAGCATCCCAGTGGGCATTGCAAACATCCCGATGGGCACTCTAGAGATCCCTGAGCATTTAAAATGCCAGAGTTTGTAAGAGGACATTCCGATTCTCCCCAAGGGTGAGTGGAGATGTCGTACTCTTTCTACGTACCCAGTCCACTTCAAGAGGCACTGATTTGTCACATACTTAGAGGGTAAACAAATAATTTGAAGTCTAGTTTGCCTGAATTTGAAAGTGATGTTATTTTTACTGTTTTGAATGTTTATTTGTTTCCATTTCACAATAACACTGCTACTTATGTTTGCCAGATAAAGTACAGGATGACCAGTTATAAATTTAGGATGAACAATAAATAGTTTTTTAGTATTAGTTTGTCCCAGATGTTATATAGGACATTCTTATATTAAAGAAGTATGTGTTGTTTATAGGAAATTAAAATTGAACTG
The DNA here is from genome assembly GCF_001704415.2 of Capra hircus. NCBI lineage: Eukaryota > Metazoa > Chordata > Mammalia > Artiodactyla > Bovidae > Capra > Capra hircus. The sequence goes on from NC_030813.1 coordinate 5,374,388, forward strand.
GCCCCGTTGTATTTTTATTTGCTAAATCGAGCAAACCTTCATGGGCAGATTTCAGAAAAAGTCACACCACATATGAATCAATAAACATAAAAATCATATTCAGAGAGGATATCTCAAGAGCAGAAAAATACAGGATTATCTACATTTCTAAAACATTATCATAGATATGAATATGCATTTTCTAAGTGTAAAAAACATTGTTATTGAATCCTCTCCCTCTCGCAGGAGTCCATGTGTACCCAACGGGGGAAAAATCTTATCGTCTACTGTTTAGTGGGATTGTCAAACTCACTTAAAAATTTCTACAGGGGCAGATCTGAGCGCCGAAGGGTGAGGAAGCATGTAAGAAGTAATGGTCTGGATTTTCACAAAAATAATAACCTAACACTATCCTTTATGAATGAGGAAACAATCTTCCTATTTTACTATCAGCTTTACTCCAGACGTCTTCCTGTATCATATTTTAGAAAAAGAATATCAACACTTCGTGGTAGTTAAGAAAATATTTGTAATCAAGCAGGGTAGAAATTCCAACTCTATCTTCCAACATGTATGAGCCATATGAATTTGCACGAATGACTTAATCTGAAACTCATATTTCTTGCTGAAAAACAGAGCAAATGATGCTTACATTATAGGGTTACTGTGAAAATTAATCGGAATGTGTTTCAAACACATAGTATAGTTAATACCAAAATACAGTAGGTAGTCAAATAAATGATAACTCTCGGGACTTCCCCAGTGGTCCAATGGCTAACACTCTGTGCTCCCAATGCAGGAGGCCCTGGTTCAATACCTAGTCAGGAGACTAGGTCCTGCATGCCGCAACTACAGATCCCGCATGCCGCGATGAAGGGCAGCGATCCTGAGTGGCACAGCCGAGATCTGGTGCAGTCAAATAAACAAATGAAACAAAGACGCATGTTTGAAAGATAATGAACGGTAACTATCATTTCAGACCCTGCCTAACTGATTCCAAATTTTCCAAGTTTCCAAATTAATGCAAATAAACTATGCATTTATTGTCTTCTCACAAGACATTTTTGTAAAATGTCATCAAAGCAGAATTTTATTTATATCTGTTATGAACCTTAATCAGGAATTCTGAAGTAATAATTCTGAATAAGAGTGAGACCAACCACTGTCTGGCAGGCATGAACCCATCAGAACAGCTACAAGGGTAATTAAAGCAGATGCCAGAGTTTACCACACACTACAGGCCTGCCCTTGACTGAAGAACAGCCTCATTCCTAGGACAGAAAAGGCAAAGCATCAGGGACCCTATCATCCCATGAAGGATCACAAGATTCAAACGAAAGCCCTTACATAAAGTAAGTGTGTTTCTTGGCAATAATTATTGTGGAGCTGACATTTTAATCTCTAATTTAAAAAGTCAGTAGTAACAATGGCATAATACTTAATGGCAGGCCAATTTAGAAAACCAGAAGTAATAGCAGTAATAATAATAGCTTTATTTATTAAATTTCCACAATGTGACATGTACTCAGCTATACACTTCACATCCACTTACTCACTCTAATTTGATCAGAAACTAGAGGTTGGATTTATCTTCATGTCGCAAATTGGACTGACAAGAGATTATAGAGATTTCTCAGGTCACACAGAGCTAGTAGTGGAATATTCAGATTTTTTAAATCCACTTACATCTATCTGCAAAACCCATGTTCTACATATTATGTAGTGATGCTTTCAACTATAATCTAATAAAGTAAAAATAAACAGTCATATTTTCATAAAATTATATAAACAGTGAAAGACATTGTTAGCCTATTTGATAGCTACCACCAGAGTGATGCCTCAGAGGAATTTCATTTACTCAATATTATCAATCCAACAATCTAGTTTCACAAAGTTTTGGTGGAAAACAGCAGAAATATTACAATCGTTTTGATTCTTTTCCCAAACACAGTAAAAATAAATATGCTTCTGCTTAACCAGGCATAGAGAGAAAAGAACAGAAAAAATTGTACAGTAAGCAAACCTTGCACCTGGATGTTGCCCCAGTGGGTAGTCGTCTTATGAATGGGAAATGCTCTCATTGACATCAGCCCTCTCCAAGCCCTGCATAATTTTTTTGGATACTATTTTTATCCCTGCTCAAAAGTATGTATGTATTATTTTGAATGCTAATTTTATCCATATTTAAAAGTGTATACATAGCCATGACTTCAACTAGATTAATCAGCATATAAACTGTTTTTTTTTTTTTTCTTTTTACTTTACAGACTCCACAGTGACTCAGGTTTGTGAGAAATCCTAAGAAAAGTTTTAAGGCTAAAAGTATTTGAGAATCTTAAAATATATAGAGATAATATAAAAAAGAGAGCTATGGCAGAGACTTTGAGTTGCCTACTCACAATCTATTTACCCCTTATTTTATATTTAATAAAATTTATTTCTTATTAAGGGGCTTCCCTGGTGGCTCAGTGGTTAAAAACAAATCTACCTGCCAATGCAGGAGACAGGGGTTTGATCCCTGGATGAGGAAGATCCCCTCAAGAAGGAACTGGCAACCCAATCCAGTATTCTTGCCTGGGAAATCCCATGGATAGAGAAGCCTGGTGGGCTATAGTTCATGGGGTTGCAAAGAGTTGGAAAGATTTGTGGCTAAACAGAAATAAAACAAAATTTTGTGTTAGAAGCCGCAGCAAAGCACTTAACTGTAAAACACCTCCTTTCCTGCCTCTCTCCCTCCTCCTTTCTGCCGCCATTGCAGACTCCATTGCTGGAGTAACCGTATCTATCCCATAACTCACAAGGCAACTTGAGAATGGAAACAAGTTTTAAGGACTGCAGAGCAGGAAAATAGAGGGAATCTGGGGGCCGTAACAACAGCACACACCAAGTATATTTCCCCAAAGTAAGAAATATCCAATTCACTTAAGCCACTGTTTAAAGGTCCTACCTTTGGTAGCCAGAAAAAATTCCTAAATTGTATAAAAGATAATATTCTTTTACTTTGTTTATTCATTTATTTTTTTAGGTGTGTGCATGTTTATGTGTAAATGTGTGCATAAGAAAAGTCAACCACAATGGGAAGTAATAAATGCCAATATTGTAAATGTGGGCTGGAAAACAAAGAAACTAAACTGCAGTTGGTAGAATTTAGTAACTATTTGTAGAGTTAAACATAATCAAATTTGCAGGTTCTGTTTGGGGTCCCGCAGATTTTAAAGAATGAGAAAAACAAGAAACATGACCTTTTGTAAGACAGCATGCTTCCTGAAACTAAGGGGTATGGTTGTGTTAGCTCTTCACTATTTGCCAGATCTGACAACCTGTGAGTTCCATCTTACGCCCCTCAGGGCTCACAACACCCACTTCCTGCATCAAGAGCTATTATGTTTTCTTAAGCGGAGAAGGAGCTAGTTAGGGGAGAATTTGGGGATGAGGAACGAACGCAGAGGTAGATTCTCAAATTACTAAACACTTGTCATTTCAAATCTCAAAAATACTTTATAAAAGCCATTAAACAGAATTATCTATGAGATTCTTACAAAATAAGCAAATAATAATAACTTCATAGATACAAGTAAGAATAAAAGAATTAGGCAGATTAAAAACCAAAGTTATATTCACTTGGCTAACTCAATCGGTAGAATATGAGACTCTTAAAAACCAAAATTAATGTAAGCAATAAATGGTAATAAAAGGTAAGAGATAATAAAATGTAGCAACAACAATTATTCTTTGAATATTGGCATTAAATGGTTTGCAATGCATCATTTAAAAATACTGATATATAGTCATTTGTAACCTAGGTCAAACTATACTTGAGTGTATATGCATATGCATATAATCAGATGGTTTTTGATGAACTGAAATCCATGCGTCTATACTTTATGTACATGAATAACAATAATTAAAATCATTTGTAAGTAAGCAAGAATAATTTTTTAAAATAGCTGAGGTAAGTACATCTATTCAGAAGATGCCCTTCATAGATAATTTATCTTTAAATCATTACCTGTAAAAGAATTCCCTTACTTTGAGAAAGTGATCCTTTTTAATTAAACATGTAACTAGTCAAACCAACAGAATGGATAAGGGCACATAGATTAACCTCAAATCCAACATATGTTAGGGAGAATTTTTATATTTCACTGTGGAAAAAGATCAGTGTCTACTCTGAAAACAGTTAGAACAGAGCTCACCCCATTTGAAGGCAAGGAACACATGACTAAACATTGATCCCTAACTATATCTGATGATGTATTGTTAACATTTTATATCATATAATCCTTTAGGTGATGTTCTTAAAAATAGTGGGCCTCAGATTATAATCTGACAAAATCTGGAAGTCCTTGGGGATAGACTAAATGTATTGACTGCAAATTGCAAAAATCACATATTTTTGCATGAAGACTTGAAAAAACTAAGCAAATGGGTAGAATTTTGTTAGCTTGACTTTTTTTCCTACAATTGCATCATAAATCAGTGTTATCACACTAAAACAAACAAATGAATCAATAATTAGTGCCTAATAAGCTGGAAGTGTTATTAAAATATTTATACAGTATTATTTTCAAGATGTGAAACAGTGCTATAAAAATACAGCCAAATTTTCACTTGTTTGCATAATGGAGTTTAATAAAGTGGTGTTTCATGATTCCTATGTATTCCACTTCCAAGTGCTTTTCAGAAGTCTTGTCCTAGAACAACAATATTGGAAGGAATCTCTGGAGATGCTTACTTACAATTCAAGTTTGACTGCTCTCTTTGACTCTCCTTTTAACTTTTTATCATTAATTGTTCAGAGTGATTGATCCCTTATTTATTTCTAAAGATTAGAACATTGGCCAGACCATGCTAATAGACACTTACTTAATTCCACCACCAGAGCTCCATCCATATTATCATCAGTGCCACCTGGATACATAAGAGCTTCCTAACTGGTTTCCCTAGTTTCATTATTCCTTTCCATCAATTTCTCTTTACACAGTTTAGCCAGATTATTTTCAAAGTGCAAGACTTATCAAATCTTGCACATGTGTCATACATGCACACACATTTTGTTTATAATATCTCAATGAATCCCCGCGCCTCTTCTGTAAAAATCTACATTCCTAGCAGAACCTGCACAGTCCCATCTCTTTCACTATACATGAGCCACTCGCTGCCTGACTCCCTCCCTGGATGTCAGCAGCACTGACCGTCTTCCTGGTTCCTGAAAGATCTTGTCTGTTCTTGTCAGGGTATCTGTGAAGACGCTGATCATCCTTCCTAAGATATTCTTTACCTGCCAATTGACTGATTGACTTGATATCATTAACTCCAAAATCTTTGCTAAACTGTTGCTTAAGAAAAACCTCCGTGGTTTACTTGGTTATATAAAATACCATTCTTATATTATCTTATATCTTCAAATAGTACTTATTCAACTAATACCATTATATTTATTATGTTTCCATTTTTATATTTATATTTTATGTAATATTTGATTAATATCTATTTTTTCCTCTAGGCTGTAAGTTCCATGAGATCACAAACTGCATCAGCTTTTGTTCATCATTGCCACTCCAATAGTTTCTATATAGTAATTCTTCAATAAACAGTTATTATATGAATCATAATTATAAAAAAATTCACAGTCTGAACTGTTTACATCTTAGTTATATAAATAATTGAAATAAATGAAGTGATAATTCAACTCACGAAGTCAGGAGGAAAAGCACAAAACAAATTTTACTGATTTTGTATAGATAATAAAATCTATTCCATATTCTTTTACCTCAAGCACAAGTAAGAAATAAAAATACAATCACTAAATTATTTCCTGATGATCTTAATTTGACTTTAAATGAAATATTTCTTCTTATCCCCACCCTAAACCCAATAGGTACCCCAAACATATATGAAACACTGAAGTATTATTAGTTTTTATTGGTCCTGCTGCTGCTGCCACTTAGTCACTAAATCATGTCTGATTCTTTGTGATCCCATGGACTCTAACCCTGTAGGTTCCACTGTCCATGAGATATTCAAGGCAAAAATACTGGAGTAGGCTGCCATTTGCTTCTCCAAGGAATCTTCCCAACCCAGGGATAAAACCTGTGTCTCCTGCTTAGCAGGTAGATTCTTCATCATTGAGACAGCTGGCAAGACTTTCTTCTTGGTCCATATAATTAGAATAATATATTATAGGAATAAAATGCCCTTATGTTGATTTACATTTTGGAATACATACACATGCACATACATATCACAAATACATATTCACACACTGACAGCACTTCCACTAACCTTATTCGAGAAGAAATTTTACTAAATTTTACTAAATTATTCCAGAATAATCAGGAATGCTGGAAACAAGAATGTTCTTAACATTTTTTAACCTTTATTTATAGTTTAGAAAATAATGATTAAAAAAGACTCCCCATCCTTCCGCATAGCCCATGGCATTTATATTCCCAGGTTTTCAATTATATCTTACCTTCAGTTTCATAATAACCTTTTTCCTGTGGTCCCTGCATTTGCTATATGGTTTCCCCCTGATTTCTTGAGTTGAATTATCACTTCATTTATTTCACTTATTTCCTGAGCCCAAATATAAACATTTAAGACCAAGATTTTTTTTTCTTTTTGCTTTGTCCCTCCAGGTTCTCCCACTGCTATTCCTACTGTAGCTTCCTAGCTAGGTTTCAACTTGCATTTTGCTTTGCTTTTTGACCCAAATGCCCTTTTGCAGAAAGCTTCTCTTCTTTTGAACAGTTTCCAAATTAATTGACGTGTTATTATTACTGTTGTGAAATGTTCATGCTAATTATTTTCCTGCATTAGTTTATTAGGTAATCTGGCCTATGCTATGGGGTAGCTCAGATGGTAAAGAAGCTGCCTGCAATGCAGGAAACTTGGGTTTGGTCCCTGGGTTGGGAAGACCCCCTGGAGAAGGAAATGGCAACCCACTCCAGTATTCTTGCCTGGAGAATCCCATGGACAGAAGATCCTGGTGGGCTATAGTCCATGGGTTCACAAAGACTCGGATACGACTGAGCAACTAACATACAAACATTACTAGTATGGAAATTTTTTGACTTTTATGATAAATAAGTGAAAATTTTAAAAAATTACAACCACTCTGTGTGTAGCTGAAAAAAGGTGTATACTTTGTTGAGAATTCATTAAATCATCTTTTTATACCGTTCAAAGTCCTCATATTTAGTTAGTGAATGATTGAGAAAGGCTGATATCTTATACTGTTATGCGCACAGTAATTGTCCTCATATTTCAATCTGCATTTATTTTATACACTGCAATTTATGCTATTTGGTTGGTAGCAGTTTAAACTTTTATTTTGAACCAGAATATTTCAGCAGAATAAAATTTCTCTTTGTCTAAGGTAAACCTCTTTTCCTTTAGTTCTGCTTTATATAACAATAGTATCACCTTGATCTATGTTTTGTTCATGCATCTTTGCTACATTAGTGTTGAACAGTTTATACCTGGTCTTTCTTCATCATTCACTTTCAACCAAATCTACTGTTAAGAGTCTATTTGAGGATGGGAGAGGTGAAGTCATTTCTAATGTTTCCTTTACTCACTGATTGTCATTAAAAGAGGAACATCTTATTGGAACGGTTAATGCATGGTGATGTGTGAATCAGACACGTGCTCTTGCCTCTATGCCTCTGCTAGCCGGCACACACCCCCGCTCTGTTCTGTTCTGCTCTTAGCCTTGGTAGATTGTGCGATGAAGGCACTGCCGCTGCAGCAGGCCTCTGATCACCCAGCGCGGCCTGCTGGTAGAATCTTTGTAATTCACGACTCAGGGTTTGGAAGCTATTGTTGCTGCACACCTAGTCACAGTCTGCAACACTCAGTAAGCAGCAGACTTTCTGAACTAGTCCATCCTATTTGAGTCAGTTCACCAGTATCTGGAACATTAGTCAAGGGACTGACAAGGGGTGGGGCCAGCTGGCCATGTGACATTTGCAGGTGAAAGCCGGCCCTGTGGCTTTTTAATGCGGGCAGTCTGTGATGGCCTATTTGCCCATGTGAATGCTTTCTATTTTTGTGTAGTCAGATTTTAACTGATGTGGTAGACAGCTTTAGGAGTCAGCACGCTTGTATGTGTCATTCCAAACATCACAGAAAACCGTCCTGCCATGCTAGAGCCTAGTGCTCCAACTACCACATGTGTGTGTATATGCTCAGTCATGTCTGATTCTTTGCAACCCCAAGGACTGGAGCCCAGCACGCTCTTGTCCACGGAATCTTCCAGGCAAGAATACTGGAGCAGGCTGCCATTGCCCCCTTCGGGGGATCTTCTCGACCCAGGGATGGAACCCACACCTCCTGTGTCTCCTGCATCTATAGGCAGATTCTTTACCACGGAGTCACCTGGGAAGCCCCTAACTATCATTTCATACACATTAAATTACACAGGTACAGCTTGACCTGGTATTGTAGCTGGAGCTGGTGCAAGGAATAAATTACTATAAGAAATCCACTAATTTCTAGTCAAGATTCACCTTGAACCAGAGTTATATCAATAGCAAAAATTTTTTGATGTTTCTAATGCAAAGTTCCATGTATATCACAAAGCACTATGGAATACTTAATTTTTTAGGGCAAGCCCTACTGAATAGAAAGTGAAAGAAAGAAAGTGAAGTCGCTCAGTCGTGTCCAACTCTTTGCGACCCCATGGACTGTAGCCTACCAGGCTCCACCCTCCATGGGATTCTCCAGGCAAGAGTACTGGAGTGGGTTGCCATTTCCTTCTCCAGGGATCTTCTGGACCCAGGGATCGAACCTGGGTCTCCCACATTCCAGGCAGAAGCTTTAACCTCTGAGCCACAAGTGGTATCCAAAATACCAGTATTTTCTTTTTCTATGGTAAAGACTTTATACTTTCCCATACTGCCTCCAAGCTACCTGTGTCCATATGATGATTCTGGCCATAGGAAGGGAGCAAGAAATTATGGGATAAATTTACAGGTCAGGTGCTATGACTGAAAACAGATAAAAATTTTAACATCAATCTACAAATCAATAGGGAGAAAAAGGAATTGCAAACCAATTCAAAATTGAGTAAAAGACTTGTACAGTTACTTCACAAAAGACATTCAAGGGACTGTTGAGCATATGACCACATTGTCAATCTCATTACTCCCTGGAAAAATAAAAACTAAAAACACAGTGAAATACTACTATAGAACAAATGGAACGGTTAAAATTAAAAAGATCCACAGCACCAAGTACTGATGAAAATGGAGCATCTGGAACTTTCATACACTGTACTGCAAGTGTAAAACAGTGGAATCGCTTTAGAAAACTTTCTGGCATTTTTCTAATACAGGAAACTATTCTATGCAATCAATGCCTTAGGTAAACCATATATGGAATAGAAGCAAATTCACATGTTCACAAAATACTTCTATAAGAATACTCAGAGAAACATCTTTTATTAATAGCTCAAAGCTAGAAACAATTCACTCGCTCAGAAACAAGACAGGTAAAGAAATGTATGTATATTAATGCAATGTACTATATTGCAATCGAAGTGAACAAGCAACAATGATAAGTCTTATAAACATGTTAATCTTAAGAAGCACTACACAAAATAATCCATAGACTCATTTATACAAAGTTAAAAACCAGCAAATTCATGCCATATTGTTTATAGAAGTATATATGATTAACTATAAAGAAAACAACACAGTGACTATCATTAAAATTAAGATAAAGACTGTCTATAGAAGATAAAGCTTCCCTGGTGGTGCAGAGGTTAAAGCGTCTGCCTGCAATATGGGAGACCTGGGTTTGATCCCAGGGTCGGGAAGATCCCCTGGAGAAGGAAATGGCAACCCACTCCAGTATTCTTGCCTAGAGAATCCCATGGATGGAGGAGCTTTGTGGGCTACAGTCCACAGGTTGCAAGAGTCGGACATGACTGAGCAACTTCACTTTTGCTTTCACAGGAGATAAAGGTGAGACGTAAATTGGAAGAGACTCCTGTAGGGACAAAGTTCCAGTTCTTAATCTAAGTGGCGGTTACATGGGTGTTCATTACGTAACTGTTCTCTAAATACTATGAATATCTTACACACATTTCTATGTTTATGCTACATCTCACAATTTAAAAATGTTAAAAAAATGAGCTTTGGCTATGTGATTTAACAAACCTGGGCAAGTTTCCTTAGCGTCTTACAGTTCTGGCCTTTTAATCTGAAATGGTGATTTTAAAAAAAATAGCCATTTAATCGAGTGTTCTGATGAGATAATCAGACGACACAGTGAGTGCTTAGATTTGATTTTGTCCTTTCTACAAGATACAAAGTTATTAGCCTTTTACAAGACAGTTTATTCTTTAGAAGATAGTAAGCTACTATTTCAAGGATGCAGGCAGGCAGACTTAAGATTCCTGGGCAAGAAGCAAAGAGCTTCATTACTCATGACACAGCAAGCAGCAGGAACACCACCGTGTTTGCAAGACATCTCCTGGCCCAGGAATCCAATGGGAGTGATGTGACATGGCCCAGAAGGATGCACACAGTGGCTGTACACAGTGACTGGCCTCACAGCTGAGGAACACAGAACGGGGAATCCATCGATTTCATAAGTTACAAGCAAGAAAGCCTGCTCTCTGTCCCAGAGGGAAACATTTCCTCACCTTTCAAGGTCACTAGCTGCTAATGCAACCCTGAGAAATTGCCTAGGACCAGCATGCTGCGATTCACGGGGTCGCAAAGAGTCGGACACGACTGAGCGACTGGACTGAACTGAACTGAGCTGAAAGAATGGTCAGGGCCTTACATTCCTGCTACAGTCTGCAAGATGCGTAGGAATGCAAGCAGCATGTGGTAGATTACCTCCAAAATTGCAAAGTTTCCTTGCAATAGAGGCACCACCCAAGGGTAATGACATTATAATGAGAAAAACACATACAATACCTAAATTAAACATAAATGAATACTTAATAAATGGTGTTAGAGGAACTGAATATCCACATAGGAAAATAATCAAATAAGGACCCCTGCCTTGATCATATCCCCTCCCCCCTCAAATAAAAATATATCAGAGACATAAATGTGGAAATTGAAAGCTATAATGTTCATCAAAAAAAACCCCAAAAATGTTTGCAACCTTTGTTGGGTCATGACCCTGTAGACCTACAAGCCCTGTATTTGTCCAGCCTCAAGACCAAAGAAAGAGCCCTGAGACAAAAACAGAGCCATCAATGGCTTATTGGATAGGAGATCTTACAGAAAGGGTCCTGAGTGACCCCACTGTGTGCAGTAGGCAGAAGGCAGGACAAGGCAGCAGTCACTGCTACTCAGGAGAGAAGGAAGCTACCACTGATTGAGAGAACTGACCTCGAGGGGGCTCATCAGTCATCAGAGATTAATCAAGTCCTACTATTGAGAGGACTGGATAGTCCTGTGAGTTAAGTAGGAACTTGTTGAGCATGGGATGTACACAGAACAAGAGAACGGCCACCTTGAATGGCCTGACCATGTACCTTGGTGCAGTCAAATTTTTAACACTTTAACACAATACATAAAGCTCTAATTATTTTTGTAATAGGAAGATTCAATTTTATCAAAACTTTAAAAGTTCACTCATCAAATATTCCATTAAGTAATGAAGAGCAAGCCACAGATTGGGAGAATCAAATGAAATACACATCTCTGACAAAGGTGGCACTTGTGGTAAAGAACCTGCCTGCCAATGCAGAAGACATAGGAGGCCCAGGTTCAGTCCCTGGGTTGGGAAGGTCCCCTGGGAATAGGGCATGGCAACCCACTCCACTATTCTTGTCTGGAGAATCCCATGGACAGAGCTTGGCAGGCTACAGTCCATGGGGTCGCAAGGAAGACATGACTGAAGTGACTTAGCACACACTCACGCATGTCTGGCAAAAGACTCACACACAGAATATATGAAGAACTCTTAAAACTCAAAAACGCAGCCCAGAAGGGTGCTGCATGAAGATCTTGTCTCCAGATGTGGAAGACAGAGTTCTAAGACAATCCCAACAGCGCCATTCCCTAGTGTCCACACTGTGTAATACCTGGGACTGGGGCTACAATGGACTTCAGGCTCTTGTTGGTTATATTATATTACATAGTTGACTTTAAGAAAGGGAGGCCATTCTGGGTGAGACCTGACCTAATTAAGTGAGCTGATCAAAGGAGCAGAGATGTCCCTGGATAAAGAGTTTTGAAGCACAAGAGGGATTCAAAAGGAGAGAGAATCTCCACTGTTGGCTTTGAAAATGGAGTATGCAACATGGAAATTAATGTGGGTAGTTGCATTGAAGATGAGAGACAGTCAGCAAAGAAATAAGGATTATAACTATTAAACCTCAAGGATTCAATGAATTTTTAACAACAGCCTAAATTCAGATGAGAACCCAGCCAGTGACATCTTTCCTGCCACCTTGTGAGAGCCTTAGCACAAGACTCAGCCATTCAGTACCTGGACCTCTGACTTGCAGAATCTTGAGCTAAGAAATCTTTGTTATTTTATACAGTGAAGTTTGTACATCTCAATAAAATATTGTAAAATAAAAAGACATTCTATTTTATTGAAGTATAGTTAATTATCAATGTTGTGTTAGTTTCAAGTGTATATATTTTTTTAAATTCTTCTTCATTATAGTTTATTACAAAATAAGTATAATACACTTGCAGTCCCTGTTCTATACAGTAGGTTCTTGTTGTTTATCTATTTTATATATAAATAGTACAGATATGTTAACTCCAAACTCCTAATTTATCTTTTCCTGCCATCTCCTTTGGTAACTAACTGTACATTTTTTTTTCTGTCTGTGAGTCTATTTCTGTTTTGTAAATATGTTCATCTGTATAATTTTTTTAATTCCACATATAAGTGGTATCATATGATATTTTTGTTTCTCTGTCCAATGTTCTTCATTAATATGATAATCTCTAAATCCACCGATGCTGATGCAAATGACATTGTTTCATCCTGTATCGTGGCTGAATAATATCCCTATACATACATATATATGTACACCACATGTTCTGTATCCATTTATATGTCAGTACTGCTATGAACACTGGGGTGCATGTATGTTTTGAAATTAGAGTTTCCTCCAGATATATATGCCCAGGTGTGGGATTGCAGTATCATATTTTTCAGGTTTTTTTAATGGAACTTTCATACTATTCTCCACAGTGGCTGCACCAATTTACGTTCCCACCAACAATGTAAAAAGTTCAAAATTAAGAAAACAATCCCATTTACATTGCATCAAAAAGAACAAGGTATCTAGGAATAAATCTATCTAAGGAGGCAAAAGACCTATATTCTGAAAACTATAAGATGCTGATGAAAGAAATTGAAGATGACACAGATGGAAAGATAGACCAACTTATTGGGTTGGAAGGTTTAATATTGTTAAAATGATCATACTACCCAAGGCAAACTACAGATTGAGTCCAGTCCCTGTCGAATTACTAAAGGTATCTTCCACAGAACTAAAACAATATTTTTTTAAATTTGTATAGAAATGCAAGACTCTGAATAGCCAAAACAATCTTGAGAAAGATAAATGGAGCTGGAGGAATCAGGCTCCCTGACTTTCGACTATACAACAAAGCTTCAGTAATCAAAACAATATGGTATTGGCATAAGAACAGAAATACAGATCAATGGAAGAGGACAGAAGCCCAGAAATAAACCCATGCACTTACAGTCAGTTAATCTACAACAATGGAGGAAAGAATAGACAATGGAGAAGAGAGTGTATTCAATAAGTGGTACTGGGAAAACCAGATAGCTCCATGTCAAAGATAAAGCATCTGCCTGCAATGCAGGAGACCCGGGTTTGATCCCTGAGTTGAAAAGATCCCCTGGAGAAGGAAATGGCAACCCACTCCAGTATTCTTGCCTGGAGAATCCCATGGACAGAGGAGCCTGGCAGGCTACAGTCCATGGGGTTGCAAAGAGTCGGACAAAACTGAACCACTTCACATACACTTCACACAACACCATATAAAAAACTGAATTAAAATAGATTAAAGATCTAAATGTAAGACCAAATACTATAAAACTCTTAGAGGAAAACATAGGCAGAAACTCTTTGATATAAATCACAGTAATTTTTTTTTTTTTTTGGATCAGTCTCCTAGAGTAATGGGAATAAAAGCAAAAATAAACAAGTGGGATCTAATTAAACTTAAAAGGTTTTGCACAGCAAAGGAAACCATAAAGAAAATGAAAAGACATTGTTAAATGTCTTTCAACCCACAGAATGGAAGAAAATATTTGCAAATGATGTTACTGACAAGAGATTAATTTCCAAAAAATATAAGCCACTCATAAACTAAATATCAAATAAAAAAAAAAAACCCAACCAAAAAATGGGCAGAAGACCTAAATAGACATTTCACCATAGAAGACATACAGATGGCCAACAGGCATGTGAATAGATGTTCAATATTTTGTTAATTATTAGAGGAATGTAAATCAAAACAATGAGATAACACTTCACATCCATCAAAATGACCATCATTATAAAGTCTACAAATGATAAATGCTGGAGAAAACTTTCTTATAAGAGTTTGGGAAGTATCCATGATGCAGATTAATAATAAGATCATGAGGCAAAAATATGACTTTGGTATAAACTGGTGAAACTGAGTCACCTACAGAAGATGCAAACCCTTCCAGTTATGTTTGTGGTTGCTTCACTAGTCGGTGTTAAACTGCAAACCTTACAGTCATACATTCAAGTTGCCTGATCCATACCTTTGCCTCTTTGTTTGATTGAAAGGAAATCCCAGAAATGGGGAATCAGGCTCAGGAATATATGGATGCTTATTCTTCTGATGAATATTCAGGGGTACAGTGCATCTAGGCATCCTGTCTTGGTCTCCTGCCCTTGCTGCTCACCAGAGGCTGCCCACCAGAGTAGAGCGTGGAGCAGGGATGCTACATCGTTAGCACATAAAAGGCCCCACAAAGCTCCCTCCCTCTTCTTATTCCTTCCCAGCCTTTCCCTCCTGTGGCAGATGACATAGCTGCTTTCTCCCACATCACACCTTCCTCACGGACAGCTGCACTTTTCCACAAACATGCTTTTATTCACAGTGTTTTGTTTTGTTTTGCTCTTCCTCTGGCCCCAGGAACAACATGTGGAAATGCATGGATTTGTTTGCAACACATGATGACATCTCAGATATTTTGTCATGTCAGCTAAGGTTTTAAGTGAGCTGGCTTTGACAGGTGAGCTTCCCCAGGTTGAGGGTGGGAATTTCATGAACACCCTCTGGCTTTGCTCACTTTCTTTTGAAACACCAGTTTGTTGTAGCTCAAGCAGTACTTTAAAGGGGTCTAAATCTCTTACAGCTGTGAAACACTCGCATCATGCACTGGGTCTGCAGAGCTCCCTAGAGGATGGTGCAGCTATAGATGGCCAGCTGTAGGAGCAAACATAAATCTCTTTGGAGACTTATATGCTGTCGTATCTTGCTAGGGCTTAGAAAGACTGAGCGATTTTAATCATTTATCTCCATTTATCAAAATGCTCTAGCTCAGCAAACTCCAAACCATTTTCAGCTGTGAGCCTGCCTTGCGATAGCAGATACTCACCATAGAGTATGTTGATGACTTTGTGATAAACATATGCATGCATAAAAAATTGTTTTGGCCACAGGAAAGATTTTATTAATTAACACCCAATAAACAAATAATCAAAGTCTACTTTGTGGTTGACATTTTACAATATATATGCATGCTAAGTCGCTTCAGTCGTGTCTGACTCTTTGTGACCCCATGGACTGTAGCCCACCAGGCTCTTCTGTTCATGGGATTCTCCAGGCAAGAGTACTGGAGTGGGTTGCCATTTCCTACTCCAGGGAAACTTCCTGACCCAGGGATGGAACCTGTGTCTCCTGAGTTGGTAGGCGGATTCTGAACCACTAGCAGCACCTGGGAAACCCCTTAACAGTATATATGAATTTATTATATACAAATGCACATATATAATCCTATATATCATATGAATTACTTGGCCAAGATGTCACCAGCATTTGCACTGTCAACTTTATTTTTGGCCATTCATAAGACTATGAAAATTTGTACCATGGAAGCATGTGTCCCATGATGACTTCCTCCTTTTTTAAACTATAACTAAATATAGAAAGGAAAACATATTCCCAAATTTTTTAAATAAAATTTAAGATATAAGTAAATGATGTTCTATTATTTCTCTTAATAATTATGGGAACTAATGAAAATGGGAATTTAATTTAAAAACTGAAACATAAAGATAAATATGTCTTTCAGATATTGTTGGGAGTTGTTTTGGGGGGCCTTGGACAGCAAGAATATGAAACCAGTCAATCTTGAGGGAAATCAACTCTGAATACTCATTGGAAGCACTGGTGCTGAAGCTGAAACTCAAGTATTTTTGTCATCTGATAGGAACACCTAGCTCATTGGAAAAGTCCCTGATGTTGTGAAAGATTGAGGGCAGAAGGAGAAGGTGTCAGAGGATGAAACGGTGGGATGACATCGCTGATGCAATGGACATGAACTTGGGCAAACGTCAGGAGATGGTGAAGTTTGGGAGGCCTGGTGTGCTACAGTCCATGGGGTCGCAAAGAGTCAGACATGACTGGGTGGCTGAACAGCAACAAAATGTGTTTATTTAATGCTATAATTAAAGTAACAAAATTTCTACCCAACCAAAAGCACATTCTATTCAGGGACAGACTGGGAGGAGGAACAGGAAGCATCTTCCTCTGATGTAATCCCCACTTTGAACTTGGGAGGAAGGTGCCTGTTGAGGAGTCTGCCTGGCTTCCCAGGATGGGGGACCTGCACAGACACCCTATCAACCAGACCCAAGGCATCTCCTCCTTTCCAGTGTAGCTGAGTCTGAGATTTAGAGAGACTGCCATTAGCATGACTCATTTGTTCAATATCTTGATCTTATGGAAGAGCCACTCATGCCTTTGTATAAGACAAGTATAAAAGTGGTGGTCTGGTATCATTCACAGCTTTAACCAAGGATCATTCTTGTTAAAAGTAGCAAAACTGTAAAACTTGATGGGAACAGTGGGTATGTTGCATTGTGTTCAGTGAGCAAGCTCAACATTTTATGTATTTGAAAGTGGATTAAAAACAGGAAAGGACAGAATACGAACATTTTCTTATTTTTAAATTTTGTAATGGAAGTTAAAAGGTAGAAAATGACTTTTCAAAAACAAAGACATTTATGACTCATGAGGAATAGGTCCACCGCATGAACTGGACATGGAGAGATAAGAAAAGTTAGGAACAGATGTGCCTGTGAAGGTATGTGGCTCTCTCTTTACTAATCCCCACGATAAAGGAGATTAATAGAGTGCTTGTGGCTAGGTCACAGGAAGGCCATCAGATGATCAGAAAGCTGCCTGTGAGTGCTTCCACTGCCAAGTCACCCAAATCTGGATGGTGTTCTACAGATTATCTTAGAAGAGTTTGATCCCGTGAATAGCAGAACTCAGGGTGAGTTACTTCCACAGCACCTTGGAGTAAAACCAGAGTTAAGTATTTTTAGAGTTAAATAGTTGAGACCACACAAGTATCTGGTTCTAACTAAATTTTCTAATATTATGTTTAAATAGGATATATTTCCCAATTCAATTATTAAAAATTTTGGCAAAATTAATTAACATTGTTATTTATATGCCTGAACAAATAGTTTCATTCTTTTCAAGAAATAAGACTACTTGAAGACCTGTTTTTTATACTTCTAATAGAATACTTTATATAGAGAAAATTGAATGATTCTGTGTGAAGGATAAATCAAAGTAGAATGCCTAAAATTATAGGTAATCTTCCCTGCAGATCTGCCTGGGTAGAAGTTTATGATAGGAAATAAATATACTCATTACTCTGAGTTTTTATAACCCAAACAAATCTATCACCATTTGTGACAGGGCAGATAGAACATGCACTCTGGAGTCAAAATGTGGAACTGATGCTCAGGTTTACCCATAACTATCTGTGTGAACTAGCACGATTTATGCAAAATCTCTGTGCCTCAATTTTCTTATTTGTAAAATGAGATTAATAATACTTATTATGATGTGATGTGAATATTGTGATGATTGATGGTATTGTATTTAAAATAATTATCATAGCTGTCAATAAAAACAATAGTCTAAAACAACACTACTATGTTCATTTTGGAAGAACACATGTCAATTTATATATAACAAACCAAAAATCATTCATTTATTAACTCGTGTATTTAACATACATTGTTGACTATCCCTAGGCTTGGGGATACTTAATAAATAAATAGAATAAAACATTGACCTTGACTTCAAAGTTCTTGGTAAAGCATGTAGAATTTTATAAACTTTCAAAAATTTGTGAAAGGGTTTTTTTCACATGAAAATGTTCCTTTTCTTCTTTTCCTCTTTTTTTCAGTTTTTACATTTTTTTTCACCAGTGCAGGTGCAAACAAAGGGGATAAAACATAGCGTTACTTTGGCCAAGGATAGAACTTTAAGAAAGCTTTTGTTAATCAAACATAAGCAAAATCTGAACCTATTGTTATTTAGAAATAAAATGAGAAATATATAAAGCTTCCCTCACTCTAAATTCTCTGTATTGAAGTAGGGGGAACATAGATTAATTAATATAAAAGTGAGAAAGCATCTACTAAGCTGATAAAGATTTAAAAAACAGGTATGATAAATATCCAGTTTTGTGGAGGGTGTGACAGCACATATACAATCCTGTTTAATAACTCCTGTGAAATCTAAGTTTGAGATCCACCATGGTTTACCAAAAGAAAGAAATCATTAAATTACTCTGCCTTTTGACAGAGCACATCCCTATATAAAAAGAAGGTAGATGAAAAACTTACACATTTTTTCTATGAGTTTTTCTGTTCATTTTATTATTGTGTCTAATCTTAGTACTATTGATGACCAACAAGTAGTATAGTCATAGTATAGTATAGTATAGTTTAAGGAGTTAAGACCATAAAGTCAGCTGTAACAAATAAATATGTGAGAAAAAAACTCTCCAAAGCAAAACATCTAATTGTCCCTCCTCCTTTCTATGACCAATCTCTCTCCTGTAACTAGAGTCTCCCTAAACTCTATGTAATAATCATACATAGATAATCAAAAATTAAGTCTCCTTTTTAGCATGGGAAATCAACCTTGAATATTCACTGGAAGGACTGATGCTGCAGCTGAAGCTCCAACACTTTGGTCACCTGGTGCAAAGGGCCAACTCATTGGAAAAGACCCTGATGCTGGGAAAGATTGGGGGCAAGAGGAGAAGGGTGGATAACAAAGGATGAGATGGTTGGATGGCATCACTGATTCAATGAACATGAGTTTGAGCAAACTCTGGAAGATAGTGAAGGACAGGGGAGCCTGGTGTCTGCAGACTGTGGGGTTGCAAAGAGTCGGACTTGACTTAGTGACTGAACAATGTAACGTTCCAGATACTGTCTTGTCTCTCCTCTGTCCTCAAACAAAATTCATCTATTAGGTGTCTCTACTCACTCTCTATTTTCTCAGTTCTCAGTCACTTCTTAACAATACCAATCAGACTTTTACCCTTGCCACTTCTGAAGTGCTATTCAACAAAGTCATCAGTGGCAGTTGTGGCAATAAATTTAACACACATGTTCAGTTACAGTTTTTTTCACTTCTCTAGCCTTT
Organism: Capra hircus; assembly: GCF_001704415.2. NCBI lineage: Eukaryota > Metazoa > Chordata > Mammalia > Artiodactyla > Bovidae > Capra > Capra hircus. Next base: position 5,394,055 of record NC_030813.1, read on the forward strand.
ATTACTCCAACTTGGAACATATTTTTTCGTTGAGCTTTTCCTCCTCTCCTCCATCTTCTTTGCTGATTTCCTACTCAATCATTAAATGTTGGAAGTCCTCAAAACTCACTGCAAGATTCTCTTTCAGTTCAGTTCAGTTGCTCAGTCGTGTCCAACTCCTTGCAACCCCATGGACTGCAGTATGCAAGGCTTCACTGCCCATCAAGAACTCCCAGAGCTTACTCAAACTCAAGTCCACTGAGTCAGTGATGCCATCCAACCATCTCATCCTCTGTCATCCCCTTTTCCTCCCACCATCGATCTTTCCCAGCATCAGGGTCTTTTCAAATGCATTAGTTCTTTGCATCAGGTGACCAAAGTATTGGAGTTTCAGCTTCAGCATCAGTCCTTCCAGTGAATATTCAGGACTGATTTCCTTTAGGATGGACTGGTTGGATCTCCTTGTAGTCCAATGGACTCTCAAGAGTCTTCTCCAACACCACAGTCCAAAAGCATCAATTCTTCAGCACTCAGCTTTCTTTATAGTCCAGCTCTCACATTCCTACATGACTATTGGAAAAACCAAAGCTTTGACTAGTTGGACCTTAGTTGGCAAAGTGATGTCTCTGCTTTTTAATTTGCTGTCTAGGTTGGTCATAACTTTTCTTCCAAAGAGTAAGTGTCTTTTAATTTCGTGGCTCCAGTCACTATGCCATGATTTTGGAGCTCCCCAAGAACAAAGTCAGCCACTGTTTCCACTGTTTCCCCATCTATTTGCCATGAAGTGATGGGACCAGACAGTATGATCTTAGTTTTCTGAATGTTGAGATTCTCTTCAGTGACTCCTTTTATTTGGTCCTTGGGAAGTTTCATCAACTCCCATAGTTCCAGTTACTTTCTACACATGGAACATCCCACACAAATATATTTCCAGTTCAATTCTCTCCCCTGGGCACTAGACTCTTCCATAAGATTGCTTAAAGATAGATATTGTCCTGTATTCCATTTTTGAGTCATTGTTTAGTAGACATTTAATTCCATAAACCAAAATCCTAGTCCTCATCCTTGATAACTTTCTCTTCCTTACCTCTGATGTCCAAACTTACATCTTTCTTTTTTACCTATTTGCTTTCTAAAGGTGTATCAATTATATTCACTGTAAATTGGTGTTCACATATTCTATAATAATGCTCACTACAATTTTCTGAGCATCTCGCATTCCAGCTCTCTTTCAGCTTCTCAAAAGGCTTTGTTTCTTTTTGGCTATAGGGCTTTGCACATGCTAGAATAAGACTTGTCCCACTCCACTCCAACCACCAGCCCATTTATCTATTTAACTCCTGAATACCCTTTACTATTTGTTCTTGCAGAAATGTTACTTTCCTTTAGAGCACTTATTTTTTCATAATAACATATTCATTACTGGGAATATTTGATTAATACCTCTCTTTGTGAACAAGAAATTACAAAACTTCTTGAGATCAGGAGCAATATCTGTTTCTTCTCAATATTTTTTGCCCACAACCTAGGCAGTTAACTCACAAATACTAGTTTAATATGGATTTAACTTGATACATTACATACTATATTTTTTTCCTGTGATGATCACTTTTGTAACTAAAAATGAATACAGAAGGAAAGCAGTATTAACCGGGAAAGATTTAAACAAAGAAGAACATAAAGCTTTGGACTTGAGAACCTTTCGTAAAATAGTTACAGCTTCAAATTTATCATCTACAAAACATAAGTAAACGCTACCTATATAACAAGAATATTGAAAATGCTAAATGAAATAATGTGTACAGTGTTGGGGGCTTTACATAAAAATGCTCATTAGATACCAGTTCCTTTTCAGCTTTGAGAAGTTGAAAGGCAACATTGTTTTTGCAGAAGGAAATAATGCTAAAAGGATGTATTAGTTACTTAAGGGTAGGGTAGAGAACAACTTTAGTGAGGTGATAAATGGAGTGAAGAATTAATTGTGAAGTCCTCTGAGATGAATGCTAAAACTGGTTATGAATTTTCCAAAAAATATGAAAATGATATTGTTGAGACTAAGAGAACACATGTTCCAAATTTTCAGCTACAAAATGCCTCACTGAAAGAAATATACATAAAGTGGTATAAATTAGTCAAGAGTAGTCTGGTGAATTTCAATTAGATTGTATATGTGGAAAAGTTTCACACCATGTGTAAAGGATGATGGGCTAGAACATTCAGCTAAGAGCAAACAAAGACTTCAAACTTTTAAGGTCTTCTTTAAGTATAGAACAGTCTTTTGGGCTCCGTGGGAGAGGGAGAGTGTGGGATGATTTGGGAGAATGGCATTGAAACATGTATAATATCATATGTGAAATGAATCACCAGTCCAATTTCGATGCATGATACAGGATTCTCAGGGCTGGTGCACTGGAATGACCCAGAGGGATGGGATGGGGAGGGAGGTGAGAGGGGGGTTCAGGATGGGAACACGTGTACACCTATGGCGGATTCATGTTGATGTATGGCAAAACCAATTGTAAAATTTAAAAAATTAAATAAATAAATAAAACTTTTACTGAGAATATCGGTGCAACACACAGACTTAAAAACAACCAAATGACAGCAAGTTAATGATGTTCACAACAAAACAAAAAACATCCTGCTTTTACATGAAACAGTTTTTATCTGTACCTGAAAGACTTCATACAGTACTGCCTTGGCAAAACTGAGTTTCACTTAGGAAAATACTTAGAATGTAAATCAGTTTAACTTTTCATGAAGCAAACTTAAATATATATGAAATGCCTTTAAAAAAATGAAACACTTTGATTTCTTAGTTTATCCTAGCACCTAAATAGGGATGTATGTCCCAGGATATCACTCTAAATCTTACTGAATTGTTTAAAATATTGAAAATTAGAGGAAATACAGTTTTCCATGTATTTCCTTTGTAAAATTTTATATATAAATTTAAGATACATCATTACTACAAAAAGTGATGAACTTCTTTTAAAACCTGTTTTTAATATGTGAACATGATATATTATTAAATATTGTTCATAATTTTAAAGTAGCTACCATAATACCTAGCTATGGGCATGTCTCAATTATTTACTGATTCATTTTATTTTCCATTCAATCACCATTCATTCAAAGAGTACTTATTGTGTACCCACAAAAACTATTGCCTAATGACTATTACATTTAAGCAAAGTATATAACAGAATATACTTCTCTGGAAACCACAGTTCTGTTCACCATATACAGTGTTCCAACAGCCTTACTTAAATTGTAAGATTCTCTTTCTCTGATACCTTTTTTCCTACGCTTCATGCTGACGTACTGGTCAGTGTCTCCTTCTGGTAAAGGTCCAATGTATGTCATTGGTTATCAGTTTTCCTAAAAACACTCTTAAGACACTCAGTCTTCTTGATTTAATTTTACTGTAATAACAGTAAATTTATTTATACTGTAATAACAGTATAATCATTTATTAGCTGTCTTCTTTATTAACAAATGAGAGTGCTGGCTATTATGTATCAATTAAAATAGTTTGGTCTTCAAAAGCAATGTTATTCCTTAGGATGTGGCATTAGGGAGAACTTTTTTCTTTAGATATCTAAAGTTCTACTAACAGGAGAATATTTTAAGACTAAGGAGAAACTGTTTTATGTGGTAGAGAAATTCTTACGGTTTCCACAGGCCTGTGACAATGGCAGGGAATTTGGAATCACTAGCAGGTATTTCTTTCCCCTTCTCTAAGCATGCCCAGGTTGATCAGTGTCTGTGCTGGTGGGGAACTGTCGAGAGCATACCTTCTTCCTCACTTCTGTGTCCTCTTCATCCTTCTCTTTTTCCCAACAGTATTTTTAAAGGCTCCTAGTTGCCTCTTCTGAGATTTCTGTCTATGTTTGTTGAAAAAATTCCCTCTTTTTTGGGCTCCAAAATCACTGCAGATGGTGACTGCACCATGAAATTAAAAGACGCTTACTCCTTGGAAGAAAAGTTATGACCAACCTAGATAGTATATTCAAAAGCAGAGACATTACTTTGCCGACTAAGGTCCGTCTAGTCAAGGCTTTGGTTTTTCCTGTGGTCATGTATGGATATGAGAGTTGGACTGTGAAGAAGGCTGAGTGCCAAAGAATTGATGCATTTGAACTGTGGTGTTGGAGAAGACTCTTGAGAGTCCCTTGGACTGCAAGGAGAGCCAACCAGTCCATTCTGAAGGAGATCAGCCCTGGGATTTCTTTGAAAGGAATGATGCTGAAGCTGAAACTCCAGTACTTTGGCCACCTCATGCGAAGAGTTGACTCATTGGAAAAGACTCTGATGCCGGGAGGGATTGGGGGCAGGAGGAGAAGGGGACGACAGAGGATGAGATGGCTGGCTGGCATCACGGACTCGATGGACGTGAGTCTGAGTGAACTCTTGGAGATGGTGATGGACAGGGAGGCCCGGCATGCTGTGATTCATGGGGTCACAAAGAGTTGGACACAACTGAGCAACTAAACTGAACTGAACTGAACTGAATTTGTAATGGAATAAAATGAAGAGTTTAGCATCAGCTGGATATAAAAGGCAAAAGAAGAGAAAAAATTCAAATATGGTAGGACAAATAACAAATATCTCTATATACACACATATACACATCTCTTCTGCAAAACGTGTTAGTATATCTTACACTGAAGAGAGTAAAAGTGACATTATTATTATTATTATTGCAATTACTATTTTAAATTATAAAGAACCATTTTAATAAAAGTGATAGTAACTGAGGCAAAATTTTATTATTAAAAAGTACACAGACAATAGGTGATAATTTAATATTGAGGTGTCCACCTTACCTAGTGCTTGATATTTCTCTCAGTATTTACCTGGCAAGCACCATTGCATAAAAGACATGGAAATAGAACAGCAGCAGGAAGAGCTGAGGAAAACATGATTTAAATGAGAGAAGCACCATAGGAACCATTAGGAATAGCAGGAAGAAAAGAAAGGAATTGAATCTAGTTGGATTTTTTAAAGACATGGATATGTAAGGCATGAAACATAATACATTCTACTAAATTAGAAGTGGGTTAAAAAAGAATTGAGACAGAGTTAAGGAACAGGGGATATAGAGAAGTAATAAAGGGGTAAAGAAATTCAAATTCAACATCCTCAGTCTCTAATGCATTATGATACTCTTAATATACAAAGAAAAATATAGCAGTATCCTGGCCCTCAAAAGGAGCTTACAATTTTATTGGGAGATAATTCCCTTTGATGAATGGTCTATATAGTAGACATATTAATATAATCAAGTAACTGAAGAATAATGCAAATTGGAACATAATGAGGAACCATACATCTTAACAAGAAATGATGAAAGGCACTAACATTTCCCAGTCAATAGTTTTGAAATAGAGCCCAGGAACAGTTTCAACAGACACCCAAGTTGATGTTGATGTAGCTTGTCCATACACCAGCATTTGAGAAACAAAAAATGTTAAAGCTGCTACAAATGATCAAAAGAACTAGGTTATTTACATTGACAACTTTGGAGAAGACTCTATGGCAAAAGTAAAGCTGTATGGTTGAAGAATCTATTTTTCAAGGTCAAAAATTTTAATCTTTATGTGTTTTTAAGATTTTTAAATTATATCTATGATCATCTTTGAAAAATACCTAATCTTTAAAATGTTGATTTTCAGGAATATCTGCACTATTAAATGTAAATAGTGTTTATAAACATACCATGGAAATTCCTTATTTTATCTTTTATTTTTATTTTTCTAAGTAAAACATCATAGTAAGTTAATGACAGAAGCTAAGGAAGCACTTTTGCTGAAAAGTTCTGAAACAGAGCCTCATTCTTCTGGCATCAGCTGTGGTCTTGCCTGGAAGTGAATCTCCACTGTTAAGATCTTATTATATTCCTGAATTTCTATGATCTTTCTTTATGTTTTCATATATGATTTGACTGTACAAATAAACCTTGAGTAATAATTGAAAATATCTGAATACTATGGGGATAACAGTACAGCAGCCGGTGTTGGACACTTAGATTGTGTTCCCTAAAAGCTGATGAATGGTAAGTGGCATCTAACACCATGAATCTGATTGAGCTTTTTGGGAAGATAAAGCTGAAAAAATAATGTAATAGCAATGGGTAAAGAATGTAGCCCAAATACCTGAGGGACAAAGCCAAGGAAACCACCCTGTACCTCAGCAACATTAATGATTATAACCTCAATGAGAAAACAGTTTAAAACATTTTTTGAGTCTGAGAGTTTGGTAAAAGAGGATTTTGATGAAAAGTTACATCCATACTGCATGACCCAGACTGCTGCTGCAATTATGAGGGGGAGAGAGAGAACTGGTCACACAGGGTCTACAGCCTTTGTATTTCCAGTGCCAAGGGGTGTTTATTCGCTGTTTGAGTAAACATTGACTTCTGATTAACTAAGATAATAATAAAGTAGGTTGAAGCCCACAAGATTTCATATATTTTGGGAGTGGGGTATATATGGGAAATCCCCATTCCTCCTGCTAAATTTTGTTATGAACCCCAAACTGTTGTTAAAAAAAGAAAGTTTTTAAAAATGAGAAATCTTTTCTAAGCTTCTAATTAGAAAATTCAATAAACTGTAGACATGCTGTCCAAGATGAGTAAATATGAATGTAGCATGGATTTCAAGAGATGAACAATACTTAACAAATGCACACTGAAAGCCTAACATGAAAGAGATCATATCTAATTGTGTGCCCTGAGGACTAAGGCTAGATGTTGATTAATACCCTCACCACTACTCTACTTCTCCAGCCTTTTCCACCTTAAAGTGCTAAAATGTGTGTCAGTGAACTCTACACTCACAATGTGATACAATGTGTGTACTGCACATATTTTACATGGTATTCCAACAGACTGAATTGGTACTGTACTCAGACATTTTTAAATGCTATCATAAGAAATGATGACAAATAGATTAAAATCATTAATCATTGATAGATGATTAATTATACTTAAATACCTAGAAACTTTAATGAAGATTTGAATGTTCTTTTATTATAACACAAAGATTTTATAGCTATTTTAATCTTTTAGTTAGAGGAAATTTATTAAAAATGCTTAAAAATTCCACTAGTAATTATTGACCCCATTTATCTATGAGGAATTTTGTGCAGCAGAGATTCTGTATACCTCTTATATCTGAACTACTTCAGATATGCAAGGGGTAATTATGAACAACTTCATATTTGGAAGATTGACACCAGATCTACTAACTCAGCACCTCATGTCTGAAACCAGTATCTACTTTATAAGAAACTGATTAGTTTGGTCTTTGGGTCCAAGAGCATGAGAATCAATAATGTAATATATGAGTGGGTATATGTAGAGGATGCAAGAGTGATGGTGTGATCTTGCCCATCAGAGTCTTTTGAATATTTTTGTGTCTTGACAAAACTAGATATAATAATTACTCTTAATAAAAAGAGTTGGCATTTCTTTGGTATCAATGTAATCATGATATAACCATTTTTAAATGGTTCTAGATTTCTCCTGGGGCTTCCCAGGTGGCTCAGTGGTAAAGAATCTGCCTGCCAATGCAGAAGACACAAGAGACGGGGATTTGATCCCTGGGTCAGGAAGATCCCCTGGAGGAGGAAATGGCTACCCACTCCAGTATTCTTGCCTGGAGAATCCCAAGGACAGAGGAGTCTGGCGGGCTACAGTTCATGGATTGCAAAGAATTGGACATGACCAAGTGCCTAACAACAACAAGATTTCTTCTATGAACTACTGGCCTAAAGGAATTTCAAAACCTAATCTCAGAATGCACCACCATGTACCAATTTCTGTGAGGTTTGAGACACTCTTAATTAGGCTTATACATGTTAATGTCTTTTGTCTCCACAAATTTTCAATATTTTTAAATGCCAATTTTCTAAACACCATGGCAATCCAATCTATTATGTTTAAGTTAATATCAAATGCTTTAAAATCTTCTAAATATTTCAACCTTATTTTCCTTCTCTAAAATAAAATAATATTTTTTTTGAAGTCTGTAACTATAAAGAGATAGGGTATAACATTTCAGTCAGAGACAAAAACAAGAATGTTTAATAAGAATTTAAGGAAAAGAAGATATTTTGCTGGGTGTGTAACACATCCTTAAGAGTTTGGATGGAAGTCCATCTTCTATGAAGAGCATCTCCTTGTACAAAACTTTTGAGTAATGAGAAAAGACTAATTGAGTTAAACAAGGCAGAAAAAGAAGTATATGCAACATGGACCATCAGGTATATTCAGGAAGACAACTGGAAGTCCGAGCTATGTTGTGAGAGCCATGGCTCAGAGGGGTGATCAGTTAATGCTAAAGACATCTTCACAGGTGAAAAGACTAGTCAGAGGTGGGGTGACATTATTTTGGAGAAGAACACTTCTTGGCATAAAGTAATCATGAAAACAATATCTGCTGAGTGAGAGGCAAGTGAAAGCTGAAGCCTTATTTAATTTCTGGGTACAGGGCAGTGGGCTTCCCCTGACACACTGATAAAGGCAATGTAGATTGCAAACTCTCTTCATTATTCTCAGGGTAGTTTTAGGCATGAGAAAAGGAAGCTATTCAGTTCAGTTCAGTTCAGTGGCTCAGTTGTGTCCGACTCTTTGCGACCCCATGAATCACAGCACACCAGGCCTCCCTGTCCATCACCAACTCCCAGAGTTCACTCAGACTCATGTCCATCAAGTCAGTGATGCCATCCAGCCATCTCATCCTCTGTTGTCCCCTTCCCCTCCTGCCCCTAATCCCTCCCAGCATCAGAGTCTTTTCCAATGAGTCAACTCTTTGCATGAGTGGCCAAAGTACTGGAGTTTTAGCTTTAGCATCATTCCTTCCAAAGAAATCCAAGGGTTGATCTCCTTCAGAATGGACTGCCTGGATCTCCTTGCAGTCCAAGGGACTCTCAAGAGTCTTCTCCATCACTATAGTTCAAAAGCATCAATTCTTCGGTGCTCAGCCTTCTTCACAGTCCAACTCTCACATCCATACATGACCACAGGAAAAACCATAGCCTTCACTAGACGGACCTTAGTCAGCAAAGTAATGTCTCTGCTTTTGAATATGCTATCTAGGTTGGTCATCACTTTTCTTCCAAGGAGTAAGTGTCTTTTAATTTCATGGCTGCAGTCACCATCTGCAGTGATTTTGGAGCCCCCAAAAATAAAGTCTGACACTGTTTCCACTGTTTCCCCATCTATTTCCCATGAAGTGATGGGACCGGATACCATGATCTTCGTTTTCTGAATGTTGAGCTTTAAGCCAACTTTTTTACTCTCCACTTTCACTTTCAAAGGAAGCTATAAATCTATGCAAAGGAGGATGTCAAGATTTAGCAGAAAAGTGCCCAAAACAGTCTTTGGACATCAGGTAAAAGAAGCTAAGAGATGCAGAGGCAAAGAGGTGGAGAGACCAGATGAACAGGCCCAGAGTTGAAACAATTGGTACTAGAACAAGGCTGTCATAGATGAGTCAACAAATCTGTGTTGATGATTCTCAAGGATGGGGACATCTGTGGATGTGTGATAAGATTTGGTTCAGTTTAGTTCCATTCAGTCCCTCAGTCATGTTCAACTCTTTGCATCCCCATGGACCACAGCACACCAGGCCTCCTTGTCCATGAGTAACTTCTGGAGTTTACTCAAACTCATGACCATTGAGTCGGTGATGCCATCCAACCATCTCATCCTTTGTAGCTCCCTTCTCCTCCTGCCTTCAATCTTTCTCAGCATCAGGATCTTTTCAAATGAGTCAGTTCCTTGCATCAGGTGGCCAAATATTGGAGTTTCAGCTTCAACATCAGTTCTTCCAATGAATATTCAGGACTGATTTGCTTTAGGATGGACTGGTAGTATATCCTTGCAGTCCAAGGGACTCTCAAGAGTCTTCTCCAACACCACAGTTCAAAAGCATAAATTCTTTGGTGCTCAATTTATTAATAGTCCAATTCTCAGATCCATACATGACTACTGGAAAAACCATAGCTTTGACTACCATAGCTTTGACTACATGGACCATTGTTGGCAAGGTAATGTCTCTGCTTTTTAATATGCTGTCTAGGTTGGTCATAACTTTCCTTCCAAGGAGCAAGTGTCTTTTAATTTCATAGCTGCAATGACAATCTGCAGTGACTTTAGAGCCCACCAAAATAAATTCTGTCACTGTTTTCAATGTTTCCTCATCTATTTTCCATGAAGTGATGGGCCCAGATGCGATGATCTTGGTATTCTGAATGTTGAGCTTTAAGCCAACTTTTTCACTCTCCTCTTTCATTTTCATCAAGAGACTCTTTAGTTCATCTTCACTTTCTGCCATAAGGGTGGTGTCATCTGCATATCTGAGGTTATTGATATTTCTCCTGGCAATCTTGATTCCAGTGTGTGCTTCATCCAGCCCAGCGTTTCTCATGATGTACTCTGCATATAGTTAAATAAGCAGGGTGACAATATACAGTCTTGAAGTGCTCCTTTTTTTTATTTGGAACCAGTCCGTTGTTCCATGTCCAGTTCTAACTGTTGCTTCCTGACCTGCATACAGATTTCTCAAGAGGCAAGTCAGGTGGTCAGGAATTTCCAACTTTTTCAGAATTTTCCACAGTTTATTGTGATCCACACAGTCAAAGGCTTTGGCATAGTCAATAAAGCAGAAACAGATGTTTTTCTAGAACTCTCTTGCTTTTTCCATGATCCAGCAAATGTGGACAATTTGATCTCTGGTTCCTCTGCCTTTTCTAAAACCAGCTTGAACATCTGGAAGATCATGGTTCACTTATTGTTGAAGCCTGGCTTAGAGAATTTTGAGCATTACTTTACTAGCATGTGAGATGAGTGCAATTGTGCGGTAGTTTGAGCATTCTTTGGCATTGCCTTTCTTTGGGATTGGAATGAAAACTGACCTTTTCCAGCCCTGTGGCCACTGCTGAGTTTTCCAGATTTGCTGGCATATTCACAGCATCATCTTTCAGGATTTGAAACAGGTCAACTGGAATGCCATCACCTCCACTAACTTTCTTCATCGTGATTCTTCCTAAGGCCCATTTGACTTCACATTCCAGGATGTCTGGCTTAGGTGAATGATCACACCATTGTGATTATCTGGATCATGAAAATCCTTTTTGTTCAGTTCTTCTGTGTATTCTTGCCACCTCTTATTAATATCTCCTGCTTCCGTTGAGTGAGTGAAGTGAGTGAAGTCTCTCAGTCATGTCTGACTTTTACGACCCCATTGACTGTAGCCTAACCAGGTTCCTCCATCCATGGGATTTTCCAGGCAAGAATACTGGAGTGGGTTGCCATTTCCTTCTGCTTCTGTTAGGTCAATACAATTTCTAATATATATACCTGCGAGTGAATCAAGTCCAGGTCAAGTCTATACGACTTGACTCTTATTCTTCTCCCCTCACTCCTCCCCTTCCTTCCTTCCCTCTTTCCCTCCCTTCTTTCCTCGTTGCATTTACCCTTTTTTTCTAGTCCTCCCTCTTTCTTTAACATGAGTTTAAACTTCTTGAACAACTTTGAATGCTAGGTGATGGAGAATCAGAAATGAATAAGACCCACACTTTTGCCATACAGTAAGGCACAGACCTTGTCCTTATCACAGCGTAAGTTGGTGGCAATGGAGAGGTTAGAGAGACATACATCCTGCCACCAGAGATGACTCACTTCTCTGAGTTTAGATGCGATATCTCCCTATTATTTCCAAAACCCCAAGGTCTTCATAATGGTGGGAACTATAGCAGAAACAAGACCAGTACCACTACTTATCAGATTGTGCAGATTATCCAATCAGTGGAGTATCCCAGCATGGGGGTACCCACAGGAATTGCATGCTTTTCTGGTCCATATGATAGGTCATTCTACCTGCCAAGCTTTGCACCTATGAGGTCATCTCACCAAGACAAGATGACTTTCCAAAAAAGCTCTGCAAAGAAGATGGCTTTCCCTAGTCACGTGACGATGTTACTATGCTACAGGCAACCCTGGGTGGTCTAAACTGCCAGAATCTTGAAGAAACATGTGTTCCCCTGAAATCAAAGATGCAAGAGGCTCATTTGTATAAAAGACGGACAATTTACCTGCTTTCATGGAGTTCACATTCCAATCATGGCAAACAAGTACTTCACTTCACTTCAGTTCAGTCGCTCAGTCATGTTGGACTCTTTCCAACCCCATGGACTGCAGTAAGCCAGGCCTCCCTGTCCATCACCAACTCCCGCAGTTTACCCAAACTCACGTCCATTGAGTCAGTGATGCCATCCAACCATTTCATCCTCTGTCGTCCCCTTCTCCTCCCGCCTTCAATCTTTCCCAGCATCAGGGTCTTTTCAAATGAGTCAGCTCTTCACATCAGGTGGCCAAAGTATTGGAGTATAAGCTTCAACATCAGTCCTTCCAATGAATATTCAGGACTGATTTCCTTTAGGATGTACTGGTTGGATCTCCTTGCAGTCCAATGGACTCTCAAGAGTCTTCTCCAGTACCACAGTTCAAAAACATCAATTACTTACTACAATGCAAAAAAAGTAGAGTAATGGAATAGAACTGACTGGTACAGGGGTGCTATGAGATGTTCCTGTATATTGTCTAAGCCGTGGATTATGAAAAGCAGTGAACAAAGCAAAAATGTAAGGAAGGAGAGCATTCCATGCAAAGGAGAATCCTAAAAGATGAACTATGAAAATTACAGGATAGAAGTTTGTTATTCTATTTATTGTGGCACAGTGATATCTCACAAATTCATTAAGATAAATAGAAGAACAAAGGTAACCTCAGATGTCTGTGCTTTGAAGGGACCAGCACCTCACACTGTCGTTTCATTCCCCGACTTTTCCCCAAAATCAGATTTCTTAAAGCTATTCTCACAGATATAGGGAAGCCTGGCATGCTGCAGTCCAAGGGTCTCAAAGAGTCAAACACAACTTAGCAAGTAAACAACAACTAAACGTAAATACTTAGGTAAAGTTTTAAGCCTAAAAAATATTCTGGATTAAATCTCATATGTTGTGATACAATTACATTGCATTACATGACAAAAAGAGTAGATAAGTTAAGGAGTTTTGGCCTGTAGACAATCAGGCAAGCACAGTAGTAGACTGTGGAGGAAGGAGATAAATGATGGAGAGCAGAAGTAGTCAAATCGCTTTCACTCCTCTTCATGTTTTTGTTTTAAACATACTTGACCATTCTATCTCACATGAAAAATATCTTTGGCAACAACAAAAAATACTAACATCATATTTTTCTATTTTAGAGGCCATCTATTAATGTAGCTAAAAATATGTATAAAACTATAATTTTATATTTATTTGTGCCTATTTTTTGCTGAGGCTTACTGTTGATGAGAGATAATAGATACATTTCCCCTGAATATCGTATCATTTCAGAAAAAATGGAAGTAAGTTCAAAGACATTCCTACATGTAGGTATGTTGTGTACATACGTTGTATACATATATCTATATGAATGAATCATATAATGTGTGACTTTAGGAAATTGTAGCAAATGAGAAATATGACTCAGAGGTGTACAATCATTGAAAATAATATTAGAAACAAATTCGCATAGCCAGTAGTCAACAGAAACAATGGTTTTCCAAAGTCCATCCAACATACAAACGTATTTATTGCCTAACTTGTATAGTATTTTGGGGATATTGTTTGAAGAACCAGTGATCATATACTGAGGCAATGATATGGCTGTGAGTTGAGAAATGTAATACACATACAAATATATATTCCTCTTTTCTTCATAAACAAATAGGTTAAATGTTAAATACATCATATTTTTATTTAGCATAATTCTATACTTCCAGCACAACCTGACACTGCATCTTTCTTTTGTCTGAGATTTAATAATTTCAGTTATTGAATCAACTACAGAAAAAGCAAATATGCCTCTGTCTTCACTATGAAAACTGGCACAAGGAAATACATAATACAAGTTAGCTTCTATAGATGTTCACATATTGAAACTGAGCAGGGCCCTGTGGGCACCAGGGCACAGAAGTCCTTCTGTGTCCCCCATTTCTTGTTTGTAGGTAATAAATTCAAGCCTCCCTGAGCTCCCTTGAGTCCCCAAAGGCAAGTTCAAACAGTTGCTAATCAGGGAAGGGAGGGGATGCAGAGACAAGGGAGGGGCAGTAAAGAAACAATAGTACAGTCTTGGGTTAGGTACTGGTCCCGCCTCAAGGGATACAGAAAGCAATTTCTTTGAACACTTTACAGAACTAAAATCCCCAAAAAGTGGAGTTAGCATTCTTCATTCCAGGGAAGACCACCTAAGGCCAGGTTAAAGGAACCAAGAAACTCATCAAGAGCTAACCTGAGACCAGATTACAGGAGTGCTAGTGCTCCAAAGTCACTGCAGATGGTGACTGCAGCCATGAAATTAAAAGACGCTTACTCCTTGGAAGAAAAGTGATGACCAACCTAGATAGCATATTCAAAAGCAGAGACATTACTTTGCCGACTAAGGTCCGTCTAGTCAAGGCTATGGCTTTTCCAGTAGTCATGTATGGATGTGAGAGTTGGACTGTGAAGAAGGCTGAGCGCCGAAGAATTGATGCTTTTGAACTGCGGTGTTGGAGAAGACTCTTGAGAGTCCCTTGGACTGCAAGGAGATCCAACCAGTCCATTCTGAAGGAGACCAGTCCTGGGTGTTCTTTGGAAGGAATGATGCTAAAGCTGAGACTCCAGTACTTTGGCCACCTCATGTGAAGAGGCGACTCACTGGAAAAGACTCTGATGCTGGGAGGGATTGGGGGCAGAAGAAGGGGACGACAGAGGATGAGATGGCTGGATGGCATCACTGACTCAATGTACACAAGTCTGGGTGAAGTCCAGGAGTTGGTGATGGACAGGGAGGCCTGGCATGCTGCAATTCATGGGGTCGCAAAGAGTCGGACACGACTGAGCGGCTGAACTGAACTGAACTGAGCCCCGCATATGGGCTTCTCGTAGGGTGGATTAGCGGTCAAGAGTCTGCTTGCTGACACAGGAGATGCACATTTGACCCATGAGTTGGGAAGACTGCCTAAAGGAGGAAATGGCAACCTACTCCAGGATTCTTGCCTGGAAAGTTCCATGGACCGAGGAGCCTGGTTGGCATGCCTGGCCCTGCACATACCTTGATCGTATCAACAACCACTTCCCTTGAAACAATGCTGTAAAACTTACCAAATCCTCTCAGGTGGGGAGACACAGTTTTTCAGGGGCACAAGCCTACAGTGTTCTGCTTTGCCTGGAAAAGCAATGTGTGTGTGTATCTGTGTGTGTCTGTGTGTGTGTGTACCCTCAGACATGTCTGACTCTTTGCAACCCTATGGACTGTAGCCCACCAGGCTCCTCTGTCCTTGGAATTTTCCAGGCAAGAATACTGGACTAGGTTGCCATTTCCTCCTCCAGGGGATCTTCCTCACCCAGGGACCAAAGCTGCGTCTCTTGTATCTCTGACATTGGTGAAGAGCCTAAGCTATTCCATCTTGTAAAAGAACTCCATTTTGTAAAGGTTCTGGGCATACACATTTAGACTTTGGATATTACCCAACCTTGCCCCACTGCCCATGAGCCAATCGGCCCTTAGTTTAAACCTCCTGACTTGACGTTCAGGAACTTGTGATTTACCTTGAAAGTAAAAACCAATCAAGAATCCACACACAAACCCTATAGAAGAAAGTAACCAATCAGTTATCCTTCAGCCTGAACACCCCTAAAGTAACCAATCAGTTGTCCTTCAGCCTGAACACCTCCTTTTTACCCTTTTACCTGAATATTCCCTATAAAAGCAGTGTAACCCAAAACTCGGGGCTCCTCTCCTTAGCTGCTGTGTCAGTATTGGTGGGAGTCCCAGCTCAAGCTTGGCAATAAAAACTCTCTTGCTTTTGCATCGGATACCGGCTCCCTGGTGGTCATTGGGAGACTTTGCAACTTGGGCATAACATTTGGGGGCTCGTCCGAGATCTCCCACCGGCTCCACAGGAAGACCGATCCAGAGAGTCATCTGCAGCTGGTACGCTTTTTTCTGTCTTTTTTTTCATTTCTGACAGGGCCTATTTTCCGAGACTGGTATATGACTCAGGCAGACGTGCCGACGGGTCACTGGTGGGGGTCGTTGGGAGATGTCCCCGACCCTCTCAGAGGGGAGGGAGTGTCCCTGTTCTCTGTAGACGACAGTGGGTCGGTCCTGCTGAACTGCCACAGGCCGTCATCTTTTGGTTTTGATTCTGGACTCCCGGAGGTGTATTTCTCCTGTCTCTTTGTCTGTCTGTGTGGCTGTTCGTTTTGTCTGTGTTAATTAACCAATATCTGATTGATCCAGGGACGATGGGGCAATGCCATTCTAGCCCCACACCTCTATCCTTGGTTACTGATCATTTTAAAGAGGTCAAGATGCATGCTCATGACCTCAGTGTAGAAATTAAAAGAAAAAAAAAAAAAGACTTGAAGCAGGATCTTGCACTGTGTCTGTCTAAATATGTCTTGGTATGTCTCTGTCTCTGGGTAATATTTTTGAGGTTAATTTGTATATGACATCTATTTATTTGGCTTAAAAAGAAAAGGTAAGCATTTACAAATCAAGTAATTCTAAAGTTAAACAATAAATTCCTGGTTCATGTGAACTGGGAAATATTCAATGTTAAATACCTGATATTAATGTTTGTTTGTTGACCTATTTAATATAGACATGTCTTAGAGTAATTAACGTTAAGTAAAATATTTTCATTGTACCTAGGTTAAATATAAGTTAAATATTATCTGTTACAAGCTTGTCAACAAGGAAATTACCTCAAGTGATTCACCTATCAACATTGACTAAATCTGACCAAATGTTCTAAACCCTTTTAATTGATCTCTTTGATAAAATGTCCAAGGTAAGGAGCAGCAGCAGTGCTTTGCTGGAGCAGCTGTGAAGAGATACCCCACGCCCAAGGTAAGAGAAACCCAAGTAAGATGGTAGGTGTTGCAAGAGGGCATCAGAGGGCAGACACACTGAAACCATACTCACAGAAAACTAGTCAATCTAATCACACAAGGACCACAGCCTTGTCTAACTCAATGAAACCAAGCCATGCCTGCGGGGCAACCCAAGATGGGCGGGTCATGGTGGAGAGGTCTGAAAGAGCGTGGTCCGTGGAGAAGGGAATGGTAAGCCACTTCAGTATTCTTGCCTTGAGAACCCCATGAACACTATGAAAAGGCAAAATGACAGGATACCAAAAGAGGAACTCCCCAGGTCATTAGGTGCCCAATATGCTACTGGAGATCAGTGGAGAAATAACTCCAGAAAAAAATGAAGGGATGGAACCAAAGCAAAAACAATACACAGCTGTGGATGTGACTGGTGATAGAAGCAAGATCTGATGCTGTAAAGAGCAATATTACATAGGAACCTGGAATTTCAGGTCCATGAATCAAGGCAAATTGGAAATGGCCAAACAAGAGATGGCAAGGGTGAACGTCGACAATCTAGGAATCAGCGAACTAAAATGGACTGGAATGGGTGAATTTAACTCAGATGACCATTATATCTACTACTGCGGGCAGGAATCCCTCAGAAGAAATGGAGTAGCCATCATGGTCAACAAAAGAGTCCAAAATGCAGTACTTGGAGGCAATCTCAAAAATGACAGAATGATCTCTGTTCATCTCCAAGGCAAACCATTCAATATCACAGTGATCCAAGTCTATGCCCCAACCAGTAACGCTGAAGAAGCTGAAGTTGAACAGCTTTATGAAGACCTACAAGACCTTTTAGAACTAACGCCCAAAAAAGATGTCCTTTTCATCATAGGGGACTGGAATGCAAAAGTAGGAAGTCAAGAAACACCTGGAGTAACAGGCAAATTTGGCCTTGGAATGCGGAATGAAACAGGGCAAAGACTAAGAGTTTTGCCAAGAAAATGCACTGGTCACAGCAAACACCCTTTTCCAACAACACAAGAGAAGACTCTACCCATGGACATCACCAGATGGTCAACACCAAAATCAGATTGATTATATTCTTTGCAGCCAAAGATGGAGAAACTCTATACAGTCAACAAAAACAAGACCAGGAGCTGACTGTGGCTCAGATCATGAACTCCTTATTGCCAAATTCAGACTCAAATTGAAGAAAGTAGGGAAAACCGCTAGACCATTCAGGTATGACCTAAATCAAATCCCTTATGACTATACAGTGGAAGTGAGAAATAGATTTAAGGGCCTAGATCTGATAGATAGAGTGCCTGATGAACTATGGAATGAGGTTTGTGACATTGTACAGGAGACAGGGATCAAGACCATCCCCATGGAAAAGAAATGCAAAAAAGCAAAATGGCTGTCTGGGGAGGCCTTACAAACAGCTGTGAAAAGAAGAGAAGCAAAAAGCAAAGGAGAAAAGGAAAGATACAAGCATCTGAAAGCAGAGTTCCAAAGAATAGCAAGAAGAGATAAGAAAGCCTTCCTCAGCGATCAGTGCAAAGAAGTAGAGGAAAACAAGAGAATGGGAAAGGCTAGAGATCTCTTCAAGAAAATTAGAAATATCAAGGGAACATGTCATGCAAAGATGAGCTTGATAAAGGACCGAAATGGTCTGGACCTAACAGAAGCAGAAGATATTAAGACGAGGTGGCAAGAATACATGGAAGAACTGTACAAAAATGATCTTCATGACCCAGATATCATGATGATGTGATCACTAATCTAGAGCCAGACATCTTGCAATGTGAAGTCAAGTGGGCCTTAGAAAGTATCACTATGAACAAAGCTAGTGGAGGTGATGGAATTCCAGTTGAGCTGTTGCAAATCCTGAAAGATGATGCTGTGAAATTGCTGCACTCAATATGCCAGCAAAAAACTCAGCAGTGGCCACAGGACTGGAAAAGGTCAGTTTTCATTCCAATTCCAAAGAAAGGCAATGCAAAGAATGCTCAAACGACCGCACAATTGCACTCATCTCACTTTCCAAGATGTCTGGCTCTAGATTAGTGATCACATCATCATGATATCTGGGTCATGAAGATCATTTTTGTACAGTTCTTCCGTGTATTCTTGCCACCTCGTCTTAATATCTTCTGCTTCTGTTAGGTCCAGACCATTTCGGTCCTTTATCAAGCTCATCTTTGCATGACATGTTCCCTTGATATTTCTAATTTTCTTGAAGAGATCTCTAGCCTTTCCCATTCTCTTGTTTTCCTCTACTTCTTTGCACTGATCGCTGAGGAAGGCTTTCTTATCTCTTCTTGCTATTCTTTGGAACTCTGCTTTCAGATGCTTGTATCTTTCCTTTTCTCCTTTGCTTTTTGCCTCTCTTCTTTTCACAGCTGTTTGTAAGGCCTCCCCAGACAGCCATTTTGCTTTTTTGCATTTCTTTTCCATGGGGATGGTCTTGATCCCTGTCTCCTGTACAATGTCACAAATCTCATTCCATAGTTCATCAGGCACTCTATCTATCAGATCTAGGCCCTTAAATCTATTTCTCACTTCCACTGTATAGTCATTAGGGATTTGATTTAGGTCATACCTGAATGGTCTAGCGGTTTTCCCTACTTTCTTCAATTTGAGTCTGAATTTGGCAATAAGGAGTTCATGATCTGAGCCACAGTCAGCTCCTGGTCTTGTTTTTGTTGACTGTATAGAGTTTCTCCATCTTTGGCTGCAAAGAATATAATCAATCTGATTTTGGTGTTGACCATCTGGTGATGTCCATGGGTAGAGTCTTCTCTTGTGTTGTTGGAAAAGGGTGTTTGCTGTGACCAGTGCATTTTCTTGGCAAAACTCTTAGTCTTTGCCCTGTTTCATTCCGCATTCCAAGGCCAAATTTGCCTGTTACTCCAGGTGTTTCTTGACTTCCTACTTTTGCATTCCAGTCCCCTATGATGAAAAGGACATCTTTTTTGGGCGTTAGTTCTAAAAGGTCTTGTAGGTCTTCATAAAGCTGTTCAACTTCAGCTTCTTCAGCGTTACTGGTTGGGGCATAGACTTGGATCACTGTGATATTGAATGGTTTGCCTTGGAGATGAACAGAGATCATTCTGTCATTTTTGAGATTGCCTCCAAGTACTGCATTTTGGACTCTTTTGTTGACCATGATGGCTACTCCATTTCTTCTGAGGGATTCCTGCCCGCAGTAGTAGATATAATGGTCATCTGAGTTAAATTCACCCATTCCAGTCCATTTTAGTTCGCTGATTCCTAGATTGTCGACGTTCACCCTTGCCATCTCTTGTTTGGCCATTTCCAATTTGCCTTGATTCATGGACCTGACATTCCAGGTTCCTATGCAATATTGCTCTTTACAGCATTGGATCTTGCTTCTATCACCAGTCACATCCACAACTGGGTCTTGTTTTTGCTTTGGTTCCATCCCTTCATTCTTTCTGGAGTTATTTCTCCACTGATCTCCAGTAGCATATTGGGCACCTAATGACCTGGGGAGTTTCTCTTTTGGTATCCTATCATTTTGCCTTTTCATAAAATTAAAACTGAGGGAGACTCTGTGGGGCTCTGGAGTACAGATCTGTTCTGTGTTCTCCATTTCTTATCTGTAGGATATAGACTTTGTTCAGCCTCCTTGACCTTCCCTGAATTCCAAAGTGTAGATTCAAACAATTGCTAATCAGGGAAGGGAGGGTATACAAAAACAGAAACAATCAAAGGTTTGTACAGCCTCCAGACAGAGTCTGGGATCCTACTCAAAGAAATATGCATAACAATGTCTTTGAGCCCTCACCCAGTTGGAAGATGGTAACTTCAGAGTAAACACAAGATTCCTGGAGCACAGCTCTGTTGCCTCACCACCAACCAATCAGAAGGGGTCACAGACCCTGCAACCCTCACCCCAAATGTTGACTTCTGTTTCCGGGGACCAGAGATGACCATCCTGTTAGGTCTCCTGTTTGGCCCTTGTCTATTTCATCTCTGAGAGGGGCCAACTAAATTGCTGTTACTACAAGGATAGAAGCTGGTTTCAGATGTGGAAAACCCCAACTTAGAACAGGTAGAGAGACTTCTGCTCTGCTAGGCAGGCCTACGTCCATGCACAGCAGGAAGAAGTTACAGAAGAAAGAGACCTCCGCCCCAATTCCCAAGAAGTATCTTGAGTATGAAGTCTCAGGGGGCCTATGTACTGTGTTAGTGGAAGAACGTTGTTTTTATGTGAATCACTTGGGGACAGTCAGGGAGTCCCTGGCCAAGATAAGAGAAGGGCCGATTCAGAGAAAAAGAGAAAGAGAAAAGTCTCAGAGTTGGTTTGAATCCTGGTTCAGTTCATTTCCCTGGCTCACGACTCTCATATCTTCTCTGGCTGGGCCCCTGATCATTTTACTCTTGCTATTCACCTTCGGACCGTGTTTACTAAATAGGTTGATAAACTATCAAAGGCCATATCAACATGGTGCAGCTTATGGTGCTTAGGTCCCAATATGCAGCCCTATCAAACCTACCCCTGGTAAAAGACAATATAAAGCTAACCACAGACCCATGATTGGGTCTGTCTTGGGTCATTGAGAAGAATGGAATGAAGAGCCTAAGCTATTCCATCTTGTAAAAGAACTCCATTTTGTATAGGTTCCGGGCAAACAGATTTAGACTTTGGATATTACCCAATCTTGCCCCACAAGCCAATTGGCCCTTAGGTTAAACCTCCTGACTTGATGTTCAGGAACTTGTGATTTACCTTGAAAGTAAAAACCAATCAAGAATCCACACACAAACCCTATAGAAGAAAGTAACCAATCAGTTATCCTTCAGCCTGAACACCTCCTTTTTACCCTTTTACCTGAATATTCCCTATAAAAGCAGTGTAACCCAAAACTCGGGGCTCCTCTCCTTAGCCACTGCGTCAATATCAGTGGGAGTCCCAGCTCGAGCTTGGCAATAAAAACTCTCTTGCTTTTGCATCGGATACCGGCTCCCTGGTGGTCACTGGGAAATTTTCCGACTTGGGCATAACATTGGCAGGTGAATTATTCTACTTTATCCACAACTGCCTCTGAGGTTCAGCTCTCTCCTGGCGTACAGGGGCTGAATTTGTGACATAAATATCTGGAAAGTCCTGGGGTAAGGCGGCTTTCAACTTTGGTTAATCTAGTGACTCAACAGTAAAATATGGTGCTTTTCATTGGCATCAATTAGAGAATTTGAAATGAACAGTAAGCCATAGTTCAGGTTCAATAGCCATTTCCTCATAATAATTTTTTAACCTACTTAGGCTTCTGACTTCATATTTGAATGTAGCAATATTTTTTTTTCTTGACCTCTGACTTATTCAACCTAATACAGTAGAAAAGACTTGAAGTAGTAATTCAACAAATATTAAGTACCAATCATCTTTCTGGAACTTTAAAATATTTAAATATCAGAATTTAAATTAGAAGCACTTGTAACATTTTTCTAATTTTAGTTTTACTCCATCTTTCCCTTTCAACTATTTTCCTTCTCAGTGTATACCACTCCAACCTATTTCACATGTAGGATTCATGTGCTTGCATAGGGCAAGAATGATTTTCACCCCATCTGCTTAATCAGCAATATGGCTGACAAACGTGGAGAAAAACATAAATGATTTCACGAGCATACATACTCTGAAACGATGGAAAGTCATATTCAGAAGTTAGTATTAAAAAAGACTTTAGTGAAATATACACTGAGGAAGAATGAACTCATTTACTAAAAAAAAAAAAAAGAAAGAAATTATGATGCAATTTTGATTCAATTAGTGCTAATGTTAAGCTATTAAATTTGCACTGATCTCACCGCATTCATACCTTGAGTTTACCTAGCACACCATCACAAATTAGTGTCATTGTAACCACAACTATTACTTTCATGTAATACTTGGCCCTCAAGAAATATGTAAGGATTTGCCTGTTGCCTGAGATAAACTTCAAATTATTTAACTCAATTAAAAATCTCATATATTTAAACCATACAGTATAACACCTGGCACTAGGTAGATGTGCACGTGTGTGCTCAGTCATGTCTGACTCCCTGTGACCCCACAGACTGTAACCGGCCAGGCTCCTCTGTCCATGGGATTTTTTGGGGTAAGAATACTGGAGTGGGTTACCATTTACTTCTCCAGGGGATCTTCCCGACCCAGGTATGGAACCCACATCTGTGTCTCCTGCAATGGCAGGTGGATTCTTTACCACTAAGCCACCTGAAAAGCCCAAGTGGAATTTAGTAAATATTTATTCCTACTCCCCCTCTTTTTTCCCACATGTAGTTCCTCTTCCCTCCTTCATTCCTCTATTTTTTATTTAAAAAATTCCTTCAATAGATACGACCTTGCAGCAATGCCCTACACTTAATTCCCTTCAGCAGCAATTTTCAACATGGCATTCCCACAAGAATCACTAACAAAAGCCTTTAAAACATTTCAGCCCTGATTTTTCACTGCTATGGAGTGAGGGTTGCTAACTAATGGTTCTTAAAAATTCCCAGGAGATCCTAATGGTTTCAGAACTAGGAGACAGAAGAAAATCTTTATGGCACAGAGACAGGAGACCTAGTAGAAAGACTGCACAGGTGCCGGGGGGAACACATCCACCCCAGTCTCAGGAAGGAAGTGAGGAGCAAGGATGTCTTTCCAGGAGAAATCTTAACATTCTAGAGAGGGACAGGAGGAAAGGACACACCAACAGCTGAAAGAAGCAAGGAAAAGGAGGAAAAAGAAGAGTTTTTATACAAAGTGGCAAGGATGTATGGAAACATGCCAGGTTTGGAATTGCCTAGTTAGGTAAATATATCAGGAAATACTGGGGTAGAACTAAAAAAAAATAACCAGAATCTGAACTCGGTGTACCAACCTTAGTAGCTGGATCTTATCCTGATGATTCAATAGGAGGTTAATAAGATCACACATTGTACAGGAGACAGGGATCAAGACCACCCCCATGGAAAAGAAAGGCAAGAAAGCAAAATGGCTGTCTGAGGAGGCTTTACAAATTGCTGTGAAAAGAAGAGAAGCAAAAAGCAAAGGAGAAAAGGAAAGATATAAGCATCTGAATGCAGAGTTCCAAAGAATAGCAAGCAGAGATAAGAAAGCCTTCCTCAGCGATCAATGCAAAGAAATAGAGGAAAACAACAGAATGGGAGAAACTAGGGATCTCTTCAAGAAAATTAGAAATACCAAGGGAACATTTCATGCAAAGATGGGCTTGATAAAGGACAGAAATGGTCTGGACCTAACAGAAGCAGAAGATATTAAGAAGAGGTGGCAAGAATACACAGAAGAACTGTACAAAAAAGATCTTCATGACCCAGATAATCACAATGTGATCACTCATCTAGAGCCAGACATCATGGAATGTGAAGTCAAGTGGCCTTTAGAAAGCATCACTACGAACAAAGCTAATGGAGGTGATGGAATTCCAGTTGAGCTGTTTCAAATCCTGAAAGATGATGCTGTGAAAGTGCTGTACTCAATATGCCAGCATATTCGGACAACTCAGCAGCGGCCACAGGACTGGAAAATGTCAGTTTTCATTCCAATCCCAAACAAAGGCAATGCCAAAGAATGCGCAAGCTACCACACAATTGCACTCATCTCACATGCTAGTAAACAAATGCTCAAAATTCTCCAAGCCAGCTTCAGCAATATGTGAACCATGAACTTCCAGATGTTCAACCTGGTGTTAGAAATGGCAGAGGAACCAGAGACCAAATTGCCAACATCCGCTGGATCAAGGAAAAAGCAAGAGAGTTCTAGAAAAACATCTATTTCTGCTTTATTGACTATGCCAAAGCCTTTGACTGTGTGGATCACAATAAACTGTGGAAAATTCTGAAAGAGATGGGAATACCAGACCACCTGACCTACCTCTTGAGAAACCTATATGTAGGTCAGGAAGCAACAGCTGGAACTGGACATGGAACAACAGACTGGTTCCAAATAGGAAAAGAAGTACTGTATATTGTCAAGGCTGTATATTGTCACCCTGCTTATTTACATCATGAGAAACGCTGGGCTGGAAGAAGCACAAGCTAGAATCAAGATTGCCGGGAGAAATATCAATAACCTCAGATATGCAGATGACACCACCCTTATGGAAGAAAGTGAAGAGAAACTAAAAAGCCTCTGGATGAAAGTGAAAGTGGAGAGTGAAAAAGTTGCCTTAAAGGTCAACATTCAGAAAATGAAGATCATGGCATCTGGTCCCATCACTTCATGGGAAATAGATGGGGAAACGGTGGAAACAGTGTCAGACTTTATTTTCTGGGGCTCCAAAATCACTGCAGATGGTGATTGCAGCCATGAAATTAAAAGACGCTTACTCCTTAGAAGAAAAGTTATGACCAACCTAGGTAGCATATTCAAAAGCAGAGACATTACTTTGCCAACAAAGGTCCGTCTAGTCAAGGCTATGGTTTTTCCAGTGGTCATGTATGGATGTGAGAGTTGGACTGTGAAGAAAGCTGAGTGCTGAAGAATTGGTGCTTTTGAACTGTGGTGTTGGAGAAGACTGTTGAGAGACCCTTGGACTGCAAGGAGATCCAACCAGTCCATCCTAAATGAGATCAGTCCTGGCTGTTCACTGGAAGAACTGATGCTAAAGCTGAAACTCCAATACTTTGGCCACCTCATGTGAAGAGCTGACGCATTGGAAAAGACTGATTCTGGGAGGGATTCGGGGCAGGAGGAGGAGGAGACAACAGAGGATGTGATGGCTGGATGGCATCACCGACTCGATGGAAGTGAGTTTGAGTGAACTCCAGGAGTTAGTGATGGACAGGGAGGCCTGGCGTGCTGTGATTCATGAGGTCACAAAGAGTTGGACACGACTGAGCGACTGAACTGAACTAAAATGAAAGATAAAACATAGGAGTCATTTAGGAGGGTCAGGAATCTCTGCAGAAGAAATTCCTCAGGGAAAAGCTTTCAGATTGAAATGAAAAGAGAAGCAAAGTCAGAGACCAACAAATCACCAACATTTAGCTCCTTTTACCTACAGATATGTGCTTCCCCTTCTATGTCACTGGAAAGTGGGTGTCCACTCAGAGATTCCCTTTCCCACGCACTTTGGAGTAGCTGAGTGTCTGGTTGTCTTCCACAGAATATGAGCAGAAATTGTGTGTGTTAAGAACAATCAAGGAGTTCAAGAAGAATGTATGCTTTTTTATATATTTTTTTGAAGTAAAGTTGATGTACTATATTATATCCTTCAGTAATAGCATATAGTTATTCACAATTTTTAAAGTTTATACTCTATTCCACATGGCTGGAGCAGGGGGAGTGGGGGGTGGGAAGAGAGTTAAACCCAGGCACCATGACTTCTGAGTCCACACCCTAGGGCCCACAAGCCACAAATCCTGAGGCCTGCGTGTACTCACAACAAGAGAAGCCACCACAACGAGAGGCCCACATCCAGCTCACTGAAACTAGAGAAATTCTGCACATAGCTATAAAGACCTAGGGCAGCCAAAAATAATTAATTAAAAAAAATACTGGCTATACCCTAGATTTGACCCTGTTGCTGGGAAAGGTTAAGGGCAGGAGGAGACGGGGATGACAGAGGATGAGATGGGTGGATGGCATCACCGACTTGATGGACATGGGTTTGGCTGGACTCTGGGAGTTGGTGATGGACAGGGAGGCCCAGAGTGCTGCAGTTCATGGGGTCACGAAGAGTCAGACATGACTGAGCAACTGAACTGATACCCTATATTGTACAACATATCCTTGTAGCTTATTTTATCCATTATTTGTACCTCTTAATTCCCTATCCCTATATTGCCCCTCCCACCTTCCCTCGCCCCACTTGTAATCACTAGTTTATTCTCTATGAATCTGTTTCTTTTTTGTTATATTCACAAGTTTGTTGCATTTTTCTATATTCTATATATAAGTGATATCATACAGAATTTGTTTTCCTCTGACTTACTTGACGTGGCACAATTTTCTTTCCTCTACTTTGTCTCAAATAATGACAAGATCCTAAAAGATGTCACAGCCGGACAATGGAAAGTCCATAGGGGTCTGAATAATCACAGAATGGAAAGACACCAGCTTTGCACTGTTACATGAGCAAGAAGTAAACATCTGTTGTGCTAAGCCACCAAAAGGACCACAACTAATACAATGATTCTTTGTACCTTCTGGTCAGATCTACTCTCTTCTTTTTACTCTGTTTATACAAATCCTGTTCCTTCTTCGAAGCTCAATTCAATTTCTCCCCTTGTCAGTTCTTTTACGAGAAACCCAAGTAAGATGGTAGGTGTTGCAAGAGGGCATCAGAGGGCAGACACACTGAAACCATACTCACAGAAAAATAGTCAATCTAATCACACTAGGACCACACCTTTGTCTAACTCAATGAAACCAAGCCATGCCTGCAGGGCAACCCAAGACGGGCAGGTCATGGTGGAGAGGTCTGACAGAGCGTGGTCCATGGAGAACGGAATGGCAAGCCACTTCAGTATTCTTGCCTTGAGAACCCCATGAACACTATGAAAAGGCAAAATGATAGGATACCAAAAGAGGAAGTCCCCAGGTCATTAGGTGCCCAATATGCTACTGGAGATCAGTGGAGAAATAACTCCAGAAAGAATGAAGGGATGGAACCAAAGCAAAAAAATACACAGCTGTGGATGTGACTGGTGATAGAAGCAAGATCTGATGCTGTAAAGAGCAATATTGCATAGGAACCTGGAATGTCAGGTCCATGAATCAAGGCAAATTGGAAGTGGTCAAACAAGAGATGGCAAGGGTGAACGTCGACAATCTAGGAATCAGCGAACTAAAATGGACTGGAATGGGTGAATTTATCTCAGATGACCATTATATCTACTACTGCGGGCAGGAATCCCTC
This sequence comes from Capra hircus, assembly GCF_001704415.2. Classification (NCBI taxonomy): domain Eukaryota; kingdom Metazoa; phylum Chordata; class Mammalia; order Artiodactyla; family Bovidae; genus Capra; species Capra hircus. The sequence goes on from NC_030813.1 coordinate 5,421,849, forward strand.
AGAAGAAATGGAGTAGCCATCATGGTCAACAAAATAGTCTGAAATGCAGCACTTGGAGGCAATCTCAAAAATGACAGAATGATCTCTGTTTGTTTCCAAGGCAAACCATTCAATATTACAGTGATCCAAGTCTATGCCCCAATCAATAATGGTGAAGAAGCTGAAGTTGAACAGTTTTAGGAAGACCTACAAGACCTTTTAGAACTAACACCCAAAAAAGATATCCTTTTCATTATAGGGGACTGGAATGCAAAGGTAGGAAGTCAAGAAACACCTGGAGTAACAGGCAAATTTGGCCTTGGAATGTGGAATGAAACAGGGCAAAGACTAATAGAGTTTTGCCAAGAAAATGCCCTGGTCATAGCAAACACCCTCGTCCAACAACACAAGAGAAGACTCTACACATGGACATCACCAGATGGTCAACACTGAAATCAGATTGATTATATTCTTTGCAGCCAAAGATGGAGAAGCTCTATCTAGTGAAGTCGCTCAATCATGTCCGACTCTTTGCAACCCCATAGATGGTAGCCTACCAGGCTCCTCCGTCCATGGGATTTTCCAGAAAAGAGTACTGGAGTGGGTTGCCATTTCCTTCTCCAGAGAATCTGCCCGACCCAGGGATCGAACCCGGGTCTCCCGCATTGTAGGCAGATGCTTAGTCAACAAAAACAAGACCAGGAGCTGACTGTGGCTCAGATCATGAACTCTTATTCTCAAATTCAGATTCAAATTGAAGAAAGTAGGGAAAACTGCTAGACCATTCAGGTATGACCTGAATCAAATCCCTTATGACTATACAGTGGAAGTGAGAAATAGATTTAAGGGCCTAGATCTGATAGACAGAGGGCCTGATGAACTATGGAATGAGGTTCATGACATTGTATAGGAGACAGGGATCAAGACCATCCCCATGGAAAAGAAATGCAAAAAAGCAAAATGGCTGTCTGGTAAGGCCTTACAAATAGCTGTGAAAAGAAGAGAGGTGAAAAGCAAAGGAGAAAAGGAAAGATATAAGCATCTGAATGCAGAGTTCCAAAGAATAGCAAGAAGAGATAAGAAAGCCTTTTTCAGTGATCAATGCAAAAAAATAGAGGAAAAGAACAGAATGGGAATGACCAGAGATCTCTTCAAGAAAATTAGAGATACCAAGGTAACGTTTCATGCAAGGATCGGCTCGATAAATGACAGAAATGGTCTGGACATAACAGAAGCATAAGATATTAAGAAGAGGTGGCTAGAATATATGGAAGAACTGTACAAAAATGATCTTCATGACCCAGATAATCATGATGATGTGATCACTAATCTAGAGCCAGACATCTTGGAAGGTGAAGTCAAGTGGGCCTTAGAAAGCATCACTATGAACAAAGCTAGTAGAGGTGATGGAATTCCAGTTGAGCTGTTTCAAATCCTGAAAGATGATGCTGTGAAAGTGCTGCATTCAATATGCCAGCAAATTTGGAAAACTCAGCAGTGACCACAGGACTGGAAAAGGTCAGTTTTCATTCTAATCCCAAAGAAAGGAAATTGAAAAGAATGCTCAAACTGCCACACAGTTGCACTTATCTCACATGCTAGTAAAGTAATGCTCAAAAATCTCCAAGCCAGGCTTCAGCAATACGTGAACCGTGAACTCCCTGATGTTCAAGCTGGTTTTAGAAAAGGCAGAGGAACCAGAGATCAAATTGCCAACATCCGCTGGATCATGGAAAAAGCAAGAGAGTTCCAGAAAAACATCTATTTCTGCTTTATTGACTATGCCAAAGCCTTTGGTTGTGTGGATCACAAGAAACTGTGGAAAATTCTGAAAGAGATGGGAATATCAGACCACCTAACCTGCCTCTTGAGAAATCTGTATGCAGGTTAGGAAGCAACAGTTAGAACTGGACATGGAACAGACTGGTTTCAAATAGGAAAAGGAGTACGTCAAGGCTGTATATTATCACTCTGCTTATTTAACTTATATGCAGGCTACATCATGAGAAATGCTGGACTGGAAGAAACACAAGCTGGAATCAAGATTGCCAGGAGAAATACCAATAACCTCAGATATGCAGATGACATCACCCTTATGGCAGAAAGTAAGGAAGAGCTAAAAAGCCTCTTGAAAGTGAAAGAGGAGAGTGAAAAAGTTGGCTTAAAGCTCAATATTTATAAAATGAAGATCATGGCATCCGGTCCCATCACTTCATGGGAAACGGACGGGGAAACAGTGGAAACAGTGTCAGGGGAAACAGTGGAAACAGTGTCAGACTTTATTTTTTGGGCTCTAAAATCACTGCAGATGGTGATTGCAGCCATGAAATTAAAAGACCTTATTCCTTGGAAGAAAAATTATGACCAACCTAGATAGTATATTCAAAAGCAGAGCCATTACTTTGCGACTGAAGTCCGTCTAGTCAAAGCTATGGTTTTTCCAGTGGTCATGTATGGATGTGAGAGTTGGACTGTGAAGAAGGCTGAGTGGAGAAGAATTGATGCTTTTGAACTGTGGTGTTGGAGAAGACTCTTGAGAGTCCCTTGGAGTGCAAAGAGATCCAACCAATCCATTCTGAAGGAGATCAACCCTGGGATTTCTTTGGAAGGAATGATGCTAAAGCTGAAACTTCAGTACTTTGGCCACCTGATGCGAAGAGCTGACTCACTGGAAAAGACTCTGATGCTGGGAGGGGTTGGGGGCAGGAGGAGAAGGGGACAACCGAGGATGAGATGGCTGGATGGCATCACTGACTCGATGGCATGTGTCTGAGTGAACTCCGGGAGTTGGTGATGGACATGGAGGCCTGGAGGGCTGCGACTCATGGGGTCGCAAAGAGTCAGACACGACTGAGCGACTGAACTGAACTGAACAGTTCTTTTAACCATGGTAATCATTAGTGATGACTTTCTTTTCTGAAATCCTAGCAGGATTTTTTTTTTATCATTCATTTGGCAAATAATCATGTTTATTGACATGCACTGTAATTTTAATTGTCTTTCATGTATTTTTGGTTTATCTTTCTCTCTGGGATAGACAATCAGGTTCGCATTTAATATATTTTTCTTTTTGGGTGGAAAAAATGAAAGAAATTTCTCTTTCTCCATTAAAGAAAAAAAGACAAATATTAATCTAAAGTCCAAAATAAAGAAAATGGGGGAAATTTTGAATTTTAATGTTGACTAAACAATTCTATAAAAGTTTAGGAAAGAAGTAAGCCTGTCTGTGTTTGTGCTTTGAATAATAAGGAATATACTCTAGGAGAATAAACTATGGAAATCAGCTATATCGCCATGGTCTTTAGCCAGGTGTATTAGTCACTCAGTCGTGTCTGACTCTCTGCAACCCCGTGGACTCTAGCCCAACAGGCTCCTCTGTCCACGGAATTCTCCAAGCAAGAATACTGGAGTGGGTTGCCATTTACTTCTCCATGAAATAAGCATAGAACCTATTGATACGTTAAACTGTGACATTGTTTTCGATTTTGTAGCCGTGAACTGAAAGCAGTAGTAGACAATTCACTTTGCTTTGTGTTATGTTTATTTTTCCTAGGCTTACTGCCATTATACTTTCAGGCAAGCAATTTCATTCTCTCATAAGAATATGATGAAATTTGATATTATATGCAACATTAGCTTTATCTTTCAAAACCCATCAAAAATATGCTTTGTGGTATAATGCAAAGTGTTAGATTTCTCCAGTTCTGGGTTAATGTTTGGAATTAGGGGTGAAAGACAGAGCATTCTGTCCCCTTTGGACATAGGAGTGGACTTTCTATGCCAAGTCTCACCACAACCTAGAAGCTATCATCTCTGAAAGGCCGCTGGCCTGTAGCCCAACAAGTGTTTTATTCGCAAGTATGCAGCTAAAAATAAATGACTCTACATCTTTATTCCCCATCTATCAACTGCGTGGCAGACTATAGGGCTAATTTGTTACTCTACCCTTTTGGAAAAAGAAAAGGTGATAAATGGATTAATCAGACTTCTTTTTTTTTAGAAGAAATCTTTTCTGCAAATGAGAAACTGTGGAAATCATGCCTAAGGGACAGAATTAGGAAAGGAAAATATTTTTCTAGAAAAACCATCAAAGTGTTATGACCATAGCCCACGAATGATGAGACAGAAAGAGTATGGGTTGTTTATGACCACCCTGCTGCAAAGGCTCTTATTCCATGACAACCACTTCCGTGAACAAGAATAACGGGTCAGAAGATGCTTTTAGAGTCTTTCGCTGCTTTTACTGCAATGTGAAATCTTTATTCGACTTGTTGTTTGTCACGTAAAAGTCTGTACTTCAAAAGAAAAGTGGCATAACTTTCCAGTGGGTTTGCCTGCACACACATTCTCCCCAGCAGGGTGTCAGTGTGTTTGTGGTCAGGGTGCAGCGCTGGTCCTCACCCTGCTCGTGCTGTTACCCCGGGGGGGGAAGGGAGAGCAGGACAAGAAGCAGAGTCACCGCAGCATTTACAGATTTTCCATCCACAGCACCTGAAACCTAGTGACCAGGAACAATGACCGGGGCTAAGGATTTTAAAGTTGAACAAGAGACGAAGAAAGCACTGACCAACATATGCTCTTGTTCAGAGTTCCTGAATATATGATCTGAACATGCAAATACCACTGAGCACACAATACTGTGACTATATAAATGTTCATGAATTCTGAACCGTAATTGTCCCATTTGGCTTACTAAAAATTAGTTGTTAATCTTCTAAGTGTAACAGATAACAAGGTTTCTATGATCCAAGGCGTACAGATTTTTCTTTTTAAGATGAGATCCATGCTTAGGTTTCTATAAAATTCATAAGCGTATAGTAATACTAACAGAAATTCTAATGTTCACTTTTTTCTAATAGAAGTGAAGAAGCATTGGAAACCACTTATTAAAATGAATTCCAAGAAACCACACATCTGGTAATTGAATATTGCCTACAACCACACTGTGTCGGTTCCATGATTCCAGATCATTTCATTCTAGCCACTGGGAAAAATTAATATTCTTCAATCATCCAGTAGGAAAATACACTCTTAACTTCTATCAGTGCTTTTGAAACTTTAAAAACCTATAGACAACTCAACGGATGATGATGTACATGCAGGCCAAAAACACCTTTACCATAACTTTTCATGTAAAAATTAAATATCTTTCAAAAGTAAAATAACAATAGCTTTTTAAAATCATGAGGATGACATTGTTTGGAATTTTCCACCAAGATGTCTATTTCAGGTTCAGTAACAGGTATTTTGGACCAAGAATCAAGTTCTACTTATTAAGTCAGAGAAGAACAAAGTGTCTTTGCTACCTTTCTAAAAATTAGAAAATTCAAAGTCAAGATGATAGGGTAGGAATAGGGATAAGTAAAGAAGGAGAGGGTGCTACTCGTAACAGGTAAGAAACTGGAACCTGATTCTGTCACTTAATGATATGTGTGTTCTTGAGCCAGTTTCTTGACCTCTCTGCTTATTTCTTCAGTTATGTAATGAGGACAATAATAGTGCCTATGTCCTAGGATTTTGGTAGAAATTAAAGCAAATGTTACAAATAAGGGCATCAGAAAAGTACCTAATAACAGGAAATATTAGCTTTTATTATCTGTTGGTCTTGTTGATTAGAATCAAGGTTGAACCTTTGCACAACAGGGTGGCCACACGAGTGATTTGTAAGCCATGTTTTTCCACTTGCTCAGGCCCAGGGCCATATGGGCATAATATCCGCATTGACAAATGCCTATATTCACACAGGGCATGGATAATAAACATTATGGAAAGATTCCTCATTGAGCACGGCTTGTCAGCACTCCAGTGACACTAAATAAATATATATTCAAAAGTCAGGGGTTTGTAAGCTTCAAACTAGAGAAGTAGACAAACTGATTCCTGATCTATTTGTCTAATAAGTTGTTCTTTATAAAGAATTATTCTTGTTCACTTGATGAATTTGAATGTAGTTTAAAAATATATATCCAAAGAACTTTTTTCTCTAAAAAGTGAATAGAGAAAATTTTACTTCAGCCAGTTACTTCATAGTTTATCTTTTAAAGAATGATAGTATATTATTCTGAACACTAAAAGTGAAATTATTTTGTTCCTGAGTGTTGGGTTCCTGTTTTTTTACGATACTGTAAGTTTATTTAGCCGTATCACTTGAGTAAGCCATCTGAATTAAAGAAAAGAGCTTCCTGAAATTATCAGACACAAAGGAACATTTTAAAATTCATTTATTGGTTGGAAAAATCATGTCTGTAAAGGAAGTATATTTCTGTTAGGAGATCTTTTAAGTAATTCAGCATATTATTAACTTATTAACAAAGGCATTATTATTAGCTCTAGTTTACAGATGAAGAAGTAGACATGAAGAGAAAAAGCAACTTGCTTACAGCTATTAGCAGAGTCAGTATTAAAATACAAGCAAGTCTGATTTCAGTGACGATGCTTTTAAATACCACGATTTAAAAAACCTCTTAAAACAGAAAAGAAATAATTGTCTCTAACATCTATTCTCAAAGAAAGCTCTTAACAAAATATGAATGGATAGATACATTTACATCATTATATTACTATGTGTGTTTGAGTGTATAAATTGTGGTACATAAAGGAGAAATACTTATGGTATTCCCATTAAAGTCAGGGAAAAGATAATAATTTGTTTCGCATGAAGCTAAAAAGTGGTTAATCATCATATCAATGTAAATGCTATCTTTGTTTGCCTAAAAAGAAGACAGATCAACTAAAAGACTATTTAAAGGACAATGCAGGCAGACAGGCAGGGATCTATGATGGTTCCCATCATTATCTGGTGCACACACTCTGTATAAGCCTCTTCCTTTGAATTCAGGAAATGTATGAATAAAATGGGAAAACATTCATGAAATACATTCCTAACCAGTTGACTTTCAGTTCATGAAAAAAAAAGATTATTCTGGATAGGCCAAACTTAATCAGAGGTACGTTTCAGAGGAGACATAACAGGAAGGACCACTTTCGTTGGCCTGGATAAAAACTGCTTATGGGGCCGCGGAGCAAGGACGGCACGCGTGTGCTGGCCCTCTCTGCCTGCCATCCCACACCGCGCCTGCGGGGAGGACGCGGAAAGGTCCCATGGCAGAAAAGACCGGCCTCGTGTCTGCAAAGAATGATCACGTCTTGTCTGAGACAGTTTGATAGAAACAGAGAGTGTACATTATCGTACTGATTGGAGGCAACAGAGACCGTGGCTGAAAGGCCCAGGGGTGTTGCACAGCAACAGGTAGAAACCCGTGGGATGAGACAGGTCCAGCCTCCTGAAGTACCTGCAGGGGTGACTCAGTGATGGAGACACACTGGGAAAAGAACACCACGGCCACCCCTACCTCAGCAGGTTCTATAAATCAGTGGTGGTCAGAGCACTTTGGTTAGAACACATTTGGCTGAGAGTCAGTGCAAGGGCTACTGCACTCTGCCACAGTGCATCTTGTTAATGAACTACTGCTATTCCAGAGGCCGAACTTAACCTTTCTCTGACCGAACCACTCTGGTGGCCCAATCTCATACAACCCTGTGGCAGAGATATCATGCAGGCCAGCAAAGTTCTCCTGGAATGGGACAGATTGTGAAAGATCATGCCCAATATTTGTTTCCAAAACTGAATAAATAATGGACTTAATAATGATCTCATCATCTACTAATTTAGGGGACTCTATATTATTATTATACTGCAATACAGTACTGAACTTTGAACACCTTACCATGGTCATTTCTTGAATGCATGAATAGTTATATTGATAGCTTTTTTAGATTATTATTATAAGAACAAAATGAGATAAAATATTTAAAATGGATGAGATTAATCAAAACCATCTTTTCAATGATTTGGGAATATTGCCTTGCTTTCTGAGATGGCCAGGAAGTTACTAACAAATAGCAAAGATAAGACCGTGGCTGTGGTCAATCATCAAGTTCTTGACCTTTTGAAATCCGAACTCCTAGCTAAAGAAACTGAAAGTATTCGTCTTTAGGTAACTGCCTATGGCTTTCAAGGTAATACAAGAGTAATTTTAATAATTAGGCAGGAAAAGGCATACTACATATACACATTGTGTTTCTCTGATTGGCTCAAACAGGGATGGAATGGAGATTGCAAATTCAGCCTTCCAATTTAGAGTAAGTTAACAAAAAGATTCACTCACTTTTCAGTCAAGCAAATCGTTGTTTGAAACTAATTGGTAACAGATGCTATTAGCTGCAAAAAAAAACAAAAAACAAAAAACAAAAAAAAAAAGTATAACCAGATTCAGTGAGAATCTAACCATGCAAATAACAGTCCAATTAGAATCAGACCCTAATAGGTGCATGTGGAAAACATTTTTGTGTATTTGATGCACCTACACCCAGAGCCTTTTTCTACTTTCTTCTGCAAATACCCAAATCTTGGTGTTCTCAGGCTGAAGCCTGGGAACAGAGAATATTCAGGTCTCAGAGTGATTACTGGGAACACAGTTATCAAATTTCTTTCACTTATCATAAATTTTATGGAACTTACTCTACTTCAAAAAGGCATTTAGTAAAAGATTGCTCACTTATTGTACCCAATTTGGATGCATGGAAAATTTCAAGAGTTTCCAGGTAGATCAGAGACACATAAATGCCATCTTTCAAATTCCTAACACATATTTGGGTGAGATAAAGTCTTCTTAACTAAGGATTTTATTCCATTAATAAAATTAGGGAAAATAGAAAACCAGTACTCTCAACCTGGGAAGAACAAGCATGTAGTGTCATGTTCTAGTTTAAATAAGCAGTAAATGAGTAAATGGAGAAGGAACTGGCGACCCACTCCAGTCTTCTTGCCTAGAGAATCCCAGACAGAGGAGCCTGGTGGGCTGCTGTCCATGGGGTCAAACAGAGTCAGACACGACTGAAGCGTCTTAGCACGCATGCATGCATGCATTGGAGATGAAAATGGCAACCCACTCCAGTGTTCTTGCCTGGAGAATCCCAGGGATGGTGGAGCCTGGTGGGCTGCCATCTATGGGGTCTCACTGAGTCGGACATGACTGAAGTGACTTTGCAGCAGCAGCAGCAGAAAATGAGTAAAACCCTTTCTCTTAGCTCCCAGTGCCACCTAAAAGGTATATATATACTCCCACCAATTACATAGGAAAATCTTAACTGTTCTATATTCTTGTTAATAGTGGATGGTGTCGGTTTAAAAAATATTAGCCTTTCTGGTAGGTGTGGAGTGGTATCTTATTGAGCTTATAATTTGTTATGTCCTTGATGTGTAATGATATTGATTATTCTTTGCAGGTGATTTTTTTTTTTTTTTGGTGACACATTTATCTTCCCGTCTACTACATTATGAGCTGTTAGACCGTAGAAACTTAATCATTGTTGATTTATTTTGAGAAAAAATGTTTTCTCTTCATACATAACCTTCTATCTCATTCTCCTCAGATACTGTATCTTTCTTAGTTTTTCTTCTCTTTCCATGTCACAGTCTTACCCTTTCAGGATTCCTTGGTAGGAGGTGAGAGAACTGTCTAGCTTGTGTGTGAAATTACCATCTGTAACCAACTATCTTCTCTCATCCACTTGTACTTCCAGATTTCACCTAGCAAATAAAACTAGTTACCAACTAGAGCATTAAAATGCATTTGTCAGCCTTATGATGTATGGGTTATTTATTTAAATAATGTAAGAATATTCAATTTCATGATTGATTTTTATAAACTGTCAAAAATATTTTATCTAAAACTCAGAATTCTTTACACTGTCCTTCTATTTTTTCACGTTCCACTGTTATAGATATTAACACTGTAATTTATTTCAATACGTTTGGGACAAAGGTACTTCTTTAAAAGCCTCACTATCTTTATGATATAACAGGTAAGACATAGGTGTATTGTAATCTTATTTGCCGAAAAGAAAAGTATTTTCAAATGTTGCTTCTGCATTAGGACATTCAAATGAAAATATTTTCTAAATAATCTTATAAAATAATTGGTATTTCTATCCTAAAAATTATCAGAGTCTGTTTCACATCAGGCTTCTGTATACACCAAATGAATTAGTGTACTTTTAAAGAGGTGCTATTTGTCCTAAGTGTTGCAAGGATTAGAGCGGGTAAAGAGCTTTGATCTCCAAAAACAAACAAAGATCTGCTGAACAGTGCTGGTAAATCAACTCAACCAGAGGACGCAGAAACAATCACACCCCAGATGTCCTCTGGAATGCTACTAATGCCACCTCACATTTCACCTACTGCCCATGAACTCCTTTGTTTTTACTTAAAAATTCAGCATCATTGAAATGTTTCCAAACACAAACCACACTCTAGTATGTTAATAGTCTTATTCTTCAGTCATGCACTTGTTAATTCTTTCTTTTATTTCACAATGTTGTAAAAAAAGAGTCTATCAAGTTTTATAGTAGGTAAGATTCAGTGAATGGGTGATAATTTACCAGTACTGGTGAATTGGCCAGTGAGGGGAAAAAAAAAAAAGCTAACCAAAAAGAGAGGAAAGCACCAATCGTTGCCTACGGCTCAGAATTACTATGTTAAGGATTTTACTTTTTACCACATTAATCCTCACAGAAAGCTGGAAGGCATGATTATCCCAATTTTTGCTAAGAAGTCACCAAAGTTCAGAAGATTAAGAAGCTTTCTTGAGACCAGAGACCTGAGTAAGTGTTGGAGGAAGGCTTCAAACTCAAGTTATCCCATCCAAGACCACAGGGCTTTCCGCTGTCTACAGTCACCTGCTAAAGAGGATTCATTTTTTCCCCTGTTACCTCAATAGATTAATTATTATTCAATAATCGCTAATTAGTGATACTGAATTCTTTTCTCCCTACAATCCTACCAAAGGGAAGTTAAATTCCAAAATAGTTTACAGTTATTTTTTATGCTATAACACATGCCAAGACGATAGGTTTACCAAGGAATGTATTCCATCATAATTAAAAAGGCAATCCGTCCTGTGTCTTTAGTCCTGTGGATCAGGTCACAAGTGAATGAATTAGATGAAAAGTTGAGGATGCTCTCTAATCCTGGCAAAATTTATTTTATTTGTTTATGCTTCTTCCCTCTCACAGAAAGTAAGGTTTTTAAACAAGTAGTAGTCATTAAAAAAAAAAAAAACCAACTTTGCTTATACACTTTCCTTTCCTCCCACCCTACAAATAACTGCAGATACTCCAAAGTACTGTCGACAAACCATGCTTTGAAAATACATCCTCATCTCAATGTGTGTGTGTGTGCCATCTCAATAGACATTTTCAAATGTTTATTTTTTGCAATCTGTGTGCAGGAGATCCGGGTCCTATCCCAGGGTTGCAAAGATGCCCTGGAGGAAGAAATGGCAGGCCACTCCAGTATTTTTGCATGGACCATCCAAGGATAGACGAGCCTCTTGGACTACAGTCCATGGGGGTCACAGTGAGTCCAACACCACTGGATGACTGAGCACACAAAATATTAATATTAATCATAAAAAATCTGATAAAACTTACATTAAAATATATGAGATGATTAAAATATAAGAACAAAAGCAATCATATAGATTCTTCAAGGAATCACAGATACATGCGCACATGTTACAAAGCAGAGATGGTTTAGTTGAACTCCTTTTCACCAATGAAGAGAAAAAAGGACCAGCCAACTTTAACCAATTTTAGAATAACAATTCTGACTTTTTAATAAACTGTTATGGACTGAATGCCTATGCCCTCCCGAAATCCATCAAATCCTAACCCCTAATGTGAAAATATTTGGAGATAAGGCCTTTATGGAAATAATTAAGGTTACATGAAGTCATAAGGATGGAGCCCTGATTTGATAGGATTGGTTTCCTTTCAAGAAAAGATACCAGAGAGTCTGCTCTCTCACTGCCTCTGGGTGCATGCACCAAGGGAAGGGCATGTGAGGTCACAGAGAGAAAGTGTCTGGTCCTGCTACCCAAAGGAAGGTGTCTCACTAGATACCCTGCTGGCACCTGGAACTTTGACTTCCAGTCTCCAGAACTGTGGTGGTAGTTTAGTCACTAAGTCCTGTCTGACTCTTGAGACCCCATGGACTATAGCCCGCCAGGCTCCTCTCTCCGTGGGATTCTCCAGGCAAAAATACTGGAGTGGGTGGAATCAAACTTGGGTCTCCTGCATTGCAGGGAGATTCTTTATTGACTGAGTTACAAACTATGAGAAAATAAATTTCTGTTTAAGCCACCCAGTCTACAATAGGGGTCTATAATAGGAGTTTGTACAGCAGACTAACACAAACTCCCTATAAAAGGTTTTTACAAGCATTTTTCAGTCTTAATTATTTTAAAATATACACAATTTGCAGACAGCTGGTAGAAACGTCATTGCTGAAGTTCATGAAGATTAGTAATACAGCCTAAAGGCAGACAGCAAAAAGTTTCCCTCTGTACTGACTTCCCCTTCCTCTTTTATAACAGAACTCAGGGTTTTAGTGACTTCAAGCCTATCCTGAAAAGAAGCCTGTATCTTTAAATTTTTCTTGCAGCCAAGTGAAACCATACTAAGGAAAGAATGGTATGGATCTAACAGAAGCAGAAGATATTAAGAAGTGGTGGCAAGAATACACAGAAGAACTGTACAAAAAAGATCATGACCCAGATAATTCCGATTGTATGATCACTCACCTAGAGCCAGATATCCTGGAATGAGAGGTCAAGTGCGCCTTAGGAAGCACCACAACAAACAAAAATAGTGGAGGTGATGGAATTTCAGTTGAGCTATTTCAAATCCTGAAAAATGATGCTGTGAAAGTGCTGTACTCAATATGCCAGCAAATCTGGAAAACTCAGCAGTGGCCACAGAATGGAAAAGGTCAGTTTTCATTCCAATCCCAAACAAAGGCAATGCCAAAGAATGCTCAAACTACCGCACAATTGCACTCATCTCACATGCTAGTAAGGTAATGCTCAAAATTCTCCAAGCCAGGCTTCAGCAATGGGTGAACTATGAACTTCCAGATGTTCAAGCTGGATTGAGAAAAGGCAGAGGAACCAGAGGTCAAATTGCCAATATCCGGTGGAACATTGAAAAAGCAATAGAGTTCCAGAGAAACATCTCTTTCTGCTTTATTGACTATACCAAAGCCTTGTTACATGAGTCACAACAAATTGTGGGAAATTGTTAAGGAGATGGGAATACCAGACCACCTGACCTGCCTCCTGAGGTATCTGTATGCAGGTCAAGAAGCAACAGTTAGTACTGGACATGGAACAACAGACTAATTCCAAATCAGGAAAGGAGTACTTCAAGGCTGTATATTGTCACCCTGCTTATTTAACTTATATACAGAGTACATCATGAGAAACACTGGGCTGGATGAAGCACAAGCTGGAATCAAGATTTCCAGGAGAAATATCAATAGCCTCAAATATGCAGATGACACCACACTTACAGCAGAAAGTGAAGAAGAACTAATGAGCCTCTTGATGAAAGTGAAAGAAGAGAGTGAAAAAGTTGGCTTAAAGATCAACATTCAGAAAACTGAGATCATGGCATCTGGTCCCATGACTTTATGGCACTAGATGGGGAAACAGTGACAGAGTTTATTTTGGGGGGCTCCAAAATCACTGCAGATGGTGATTGCAGCCGTGAAATTAAAAGAGGCTTGCTCCTTGGAAGAAAAGTTATGACCAACCTAGACAGCATATTAAAAAGCAGAGACATTACTTTGCCAACAAAGGTCCCCCAGTCAAAGCTTTTGTTTTTCCAGTGGTCATGTATGGATGTGAGAGTTGGACTATAAAGAAAGTTGAGTGCCGAAGAATTGATTCGTTTGAACTGTGGTGTTGGAGAAGACTTTTGACAGTCCCTTGGACTGCAAGGAGATCCTACCAGTCCACCCTAAAGGAAACAGGTCCTGAATATTCATTGGAAGGACTGATGCTGAAGCTGACACTCCAATACTGTGGCCACCTGATGCGGAGAGCTGACTCATTTGAAAAGACCCTGATACTCAGAATGATTGAAGGCAGGAGGAGAAGGGGACGACAGATGATAAGATGGTTGGATGGCATCACCGACCCAATGCAGATGAGTCTGAGTTAGCTCTGGCAGTGTGTGATGGACAGGGAGGTCTGGCATGCTGCAGTCCATGGGCTCGCAAGGAGTTGGACATGACTGAGTGACTGATCTGAACTGAACTGAAGTGAAGCCCTAAAGTTCTAACAATGGCTTCATGTACAGGTGAAATGTCCAATTTCCGGATCCTGTCTGTAAAGGAAGGAGACACAGCTTTTACTGCTCCCTCTCCTTATGTGCTGAAGGGATGCAGAACTGATGGTAGGATACCTAGCAGCCATGTTGTGCGTGAAACAAAGAGTGTATTGAGGAAGGCGAAAGGACCAGCAAGGTAGAGGTCCTGGGAGATGACTGGGGTAGTGGCATCACACCTGCCGTGGACTATGCGTCCAGACCTTTGGAAGAGAGAGACGTGTGTGCACACCTCGTTGAAGTCACTATTTTGCTTATGTCTCTATCTTGACTACTAAAACACACACATTCCTTTTCTTTTGCGGCAGTTTTTTCTTCACGCACCATAATGACACCCATAAACACTTACTGATGACTGGTCATTGGTCTGAAAAAGATTGACAAACTGTAGCCCCCCCAATAACTAGCAGATTATTTAATTTTGCTGACATTTAAGAACAAATATTCATAACCATATGTTAGAGCTTAGGGAAAACAACCACCACCAACAATCAATCAGCTCTTAGTCTCATCATTTTTGGTCCCATTGAGCTTTCAGTTTGAAAAAGTAAAAGGATGACTATTAAAATATTTCAGTATATTTCTAATGATAATTTTTTTACTTAATCAAACTGTAAGCTAATGAAATATATTTTTATTCACAATTCTGAAATCTAAGCAATATAACCAAGTGTAAAAAAGAAAAAAGGCAGGTTTTCTTTGTTCTTTATTAAAAGAACTGGCGTGCATTTCATTTTTAATAAAAACTACAGGCCTTTCAGAATCAGTGCCTATTGGGAATATATTTTAAACTCATGCCAGATTTGCCCTTTTGCTTACAAGAAAGACTACAGCAGTAGTGACATCACTTTTCTAATGCTGAAAACGCCTTCAAATTCAGTAGTAAACGCTACACCCTCATTTGTTATACTTTGTTCCCGGAAGCAGAAGTGACAGAACTACCCTTGCAAATTGCTTTGATAAATGTTATTCCTTTGGGATGAAACATTCCTGAACTCTTTTCTGCTTTACTGATCTCTTTCATGCAATCCCTTGACAAAGACTAGATTCACAATTGTGCACTAGGTTTGTTTCCATTCTTAGGAGATTCTGGTTAAGCTTTTCTGGTTGCTTTCCAAATATGCTCCACTGCTTAGGGAGCAGTCTCTCATTCTCTAAAGAATAATAGCCATTAATGTAGATGAAGAACACAGCATTACTGTAACACGATGTGGAGAGTACACAGTGAATGTGCCTGAGCAGTTTTTAGTTTTGTAATCCCATCACTCATATAAACGATCTTTAATTTTTCAGATGGATTTCCTTAAAAAAATAAAAGAAAAAAAATTCTTCATTGGTATGTTTTAAAAGGAGCTTAAGAGTTTTAATGTTTATAACCCTGGGTTTTGGTTGAATTATTAATACATAATAAATCTTCCTTCTAGTTTCTAGTGAGGAGGGTAAGACATGAACCAGTATATTGAGATGATTCTGCATATAATTCTGCAATGCCCAGCATAATAAGTTTTTGAATGTGTACTCCTCTATCTCTTAGTCTTGTCTTTACTCAACTAAGTCATAACTTACTTTTCAAAATAAAGCTTTTTTTTTTTTTGCTTCACTTTACTCTATTAGACAAAACACTCAAATATATTTAAATTTGAATTTAAAGGTCCTCCATTTGGATTTCTGAGGTTGCTTGGAGATACTTCACTGTTCATAATAATCTTTAGTATTTTAATAATTTCAACTTATTGAAACTTTATTGATTAGGAGTAATATATATTTCATTGTATGGCCAAACAAATTGGATGATTTCAGCAAAGCTTCCAATGAATAAACATATCCAGAGTCCACTGGTTTAGGAGGCAAGCCACAGTGAGATGATATTCTTTCAGTTAAGTCTATTGTCCCTAGTTCTCTGATTTAGGAAATAAAATTTGTAGAGAAATACACCAGAACCAAAAGGGAGAGGGGATAAACACTATTGTTAAAAACTGTGTTATGCTTAAAGATCAATAGAACTGGATCTCACTTGGACAAGGACTAAGATAGTCCAAGAATATTTCAGAATAAAGAGAAACACTTTGATTAGATACCCAGGCTCAAGAGGAAAGCTTAAAGCAAATTAAAGACACAGATACGACAACCCAGGTAGAATGGAACAAACACTTATTTTCCTGAATGCTCATAATTCAGGGTTTTTCAGCCTATTATGTTCTCACAACTTGAACTGTGTAAAGTCAATGTTTATAGTGTACATTCGCTTCTAATACTCATGCTCAAATCTCCCAATTTCATCTATAATAAAAAAACCCACACCTAATTATGCTTAACTCTTTTCTGAGGGCATTTGCAAACGTGTTTTGATAAGGCAGCAACTGCATCACATGAGTGATGATGGGAAAGATTCATTGCTATCTTTTTTAATGTTATAAAGTCTGGGTGAATTTATTCTTTGTCTCCATGTATTATCCTTTGAAGGTCATCTTAAGGACTTTTACTGGCATCTTAAAAATGTAATTGCTTGCGTACAGTATGTTTTTATTTATTGGACTCTTAGAGGATAGGTAGAAGAGTGTATAAACTCAGACTTTCCCAAATAACAGATAAATGTATTAGAAGAGGGAAAAGTATGTATTTTTTATTCAATTTAGTTCTTTATTCAAGTTTTAAAATATGAAAAAATACAACTCATAATTGTGTGTCTATATCACTAATAAAGTCAAATATTGGAGAAGAATTTCTATTTTTGCTGTGTGCATGTACTAAAATACTATTAATTGATTGTATAACCTCTCTCTCTCTCTGCCTCCCTCTCTTCTTTCCTTCCTTCCTTGTGATTTATTATTCTTGAATATCCACTATATGCAAGGCATTGCTCTAGTTTCTAGATTAAATAGCATGCTTAACTAAAATATATGATTTATTAAAGAAATGTTTAAATCTAGAATTCTGTCATCTTCTAATTCCCACAGCAGAATTTTCTCAGAGCTTCTGACATCAAACATCTTGGCCCAAGGGCCATGTGGTTTCATGTGGAACATGGAGCTTTTGTGTTGTGAAAATGGTATATTAGAAAAATTGTTTATTAATGTCAGGGAAATGACTAGTTAACAGTGTAATTTTCTTTCCCTCAACCCATCCCTGTTAGCCTTTCCTTCCTTCCAGTTAAGTATGGTTTCTGTTCTCTCGCTTCTTCCCAAAGACTATGATGAGTTTTCATCCTTGCAGTGGGAAACAAAGATATATTTAGTCTGCTCTTAACGTAGCCTCGCCTTTTCCACATTTGCAAATGTCTTTAATTCCTCTAAGCCATGTCACCTTCCCTATCATTCTCCACACCACTAACCTTAAAATTATGTGTGACAATTCTGAAGCAGAGACTGGACTTATCCTAACTGGTAGAGCCCCTCAATTTTAATGTGTCAAATTGGAAAAGACTCTTACATGGGGAGAGGTTGAAGGCAAGAGAGAAGGGAATGCCAGAGGATGAGATGATTGGTGGCATCACCCACTCAATGGACGTGAGTTTGAGCCAGCTCCAGGACACAGTGAAGGACAGGGAAGCCTGCTGTGCTGCAGTCCGTGGGGCTGCAGAGTTGGACACGACTTAGTGAGTGAACAACAAATATACTACAAGGAAACTTTCCCCTTTTCTAAATGTTGGTCAGTGCTGTCATCATCGCTCTAGTATCCAAGGTGCAATCTCTTGGCATTTTCCTTGATTCCCTTTAAGCTTATGTCTCCACCTCTCCAAATATTCAGCTTTGATCAGTGATTATTTGGTTTCAGGTCTTCGGCATTCAGATTAGATTTCTACTTCTGTAACTTGTGTTTAGAGTTATATTGTTAGTAATGTTACCTAACCATGTGTGGTTACTGATCTCTTGAAATGAGGTCAGATAAGCAATAAAATCTGGTCCCATCACTTCATGGGAAATAGATGGGGAAACAGTGGAAACAGTGTCAGACTTTATTTTGGGGGGCTCCAAAATCACTGCAGATGGTGACTGCAGCCATGAAATTAAAAGACGCGTACTCCTTGGAAGGAAAGTTATGACCAGCCTAGATAGCATATTCAAAAGCAGAAACATTATTTTGCCGACTAAGGTCTGTCTAGTCAAGGCTATGGTTTTTCCAGTAGTCATGTATGGATGTGAGAGTTGGACTGTGAAGAAAGCTGAGTGCTGAAGAATTGATGCTTTTGAACTGTGGTATTGTAGAAGACTCTTGAGAGTCCCTTGGACTGCAAGGGGATCCAACCAGTCCATTCGAAAGGAAATAGGTCCTAGGTGTTCTTTGGAAGGACTGATGCTAAAGCTCAAACTCCAGTACTTTGGCCACCTCATGCAAAGAGTTGACTCATTGGAAAAGACCCTGATGCTGGGAGGGATTGGGGGCGCGAGGAGAAGGGGACGACAGAGGATGAGATGGCTGGATGGCATCATTGACTCGATGGACGTGAGTCTGAGTGAACTCTGGGAGTTGGTGATGGACAGGGAGGCCTGGCGTGCTGCGATTCATGGGGTCGCAAAGAGTCGGACACGACTGAGAGGCTGAACTGAACTGAAGCAATAAAATAATCAACAATTATTATTATTATAAGATGACTATAATTATTATAAAATAGTTAATAATTTAAATAGCCATTGTAGTGAGTAGCTATTTTATTGGTCGGTGCACACTTTTAGAGAAAAAAATTCTAGGTTTAAAAAAAAAGATTACTAAAATAACAGGACTATTTTCTAAAGACAAGCAACCCCTTTAAAACATGGGATGATAAAGACCTGAAAATCATGGAGAGTTTGTCCTGGAATACGTTCAGGAAAAAACTTAACAACTCTCAGTCTTGAACGAATGGAGTTGAACTGTACAACAAAGTAGCCGCTGACCATGTGGTATTTAATGAAAGCTGGGGAGGAGATAAAAGGTTGGGGGAGGACACGGAGCTCGTCTCTCCGCATCAATGCATCAAGAATACGTCTACAAATGAAACAGTTCTCACTGAGCACTGCTGAACACTAGCAGAGGACATCAGACTCCTAGGACAGGAAGGATCCCTGCCTAACTGGGTAGGATGAAAGATGGAGAAAGGAAGAGAAGCAGCAGGATGGGACATGCGCCCGCGGGCGAGAGCTGAAGGTAAGGGGATGTTCCCGTGCCTGGGAAGTACCGTCAACAGTCAGGAGGGTCAGTGGAGACGGAAGGGGCCCTTCAGGCGCAATAGGACGAGAGCGCAGCAACCGTCCACGCAGGAGGACCGAAGGAGACGTGCGCACGCGGTCCTCGAGCCGCCGTCCGTGTGACCCAGCCTGGGGGTGTGTTCCCCCATGCAGACTGGGGCTGGGGCCTGGGATACGGGTTTGGAGAGCAGACCTGGGGACCGCGCTACTGCTGGCGGCGAGGAGACCGCCTGCGGGAGTGGGAGTGAGGAAGCCTGAAACCCGGAGTGCTTGCGAGGAGACCCAGTCCATCTCAGAAGGGAGGCACCAAAGCCGTGCCGCTCAAGGGGCGCAGCCCCCATCGCAGCCTCTCTGCCCATGTGCTGAACGTATTTACAGAACAGAAACTGAGTCACAGGTCAGAAAACAAACGCAGGTATCAGGGAGGAAAGTGGGGAGAGGGATAAACTGGGAGATTGGGATTGACGTATATACACTGCTGTATATAAAACTGATAACTAGCAAGGACCTACTGTATAGCGCAGGAAAGTATACTCAGTACTCTGTAATGGCCTATAGGGGAAAAGAACCAAAAATTTTAAGAGTGGATATATGTATAGATACAACTGATTCACTTTGCTGTACAGCAGAAACTAACGCAACACAGTAAATCAACTGTACACCAAAAAATTTATTTTAAAAAGTAAAGTTGCTTATGCCTTAAATCATCTCATAAAAATGAATTTATAATTTTCTGCTGTTGCTTGGCTCAACTCCACCTACATTTGCTTTACCTCTGTGAGGAAGAATGGGCCCTTGTTCACCAGCAGCAGCTAGAAGAGGAAAATGTTATTTTTCTTTGCTTCTTGATGCTTTAAAATTGTATTTGCAGGCATATTCTACTGTAAAAACATTTGTAGTTTGGCTTTTGATTATTTTGATGCATATACCTGGTATATGCAAAAGCCCAAGGAAATCACTACCCAATTTCCTATATTATTCCTATTGAATATTAAAGCAAAATAATTGAGTAAAATAAAAAATAAGCCCGGAAAGTCCTATGGACAGAGAAACCTGCTGGGCTACAATCCATGTAGTTACAAAGAATCAGACATGACTGAGCAATCTAACACCACCAATAAAATTAAGGTTAAAGTTATAAATGCTATACCTCAAGCACACTAGCTACACTTGAACCTCAAAAGCTACAAGTGGCTAGTGGCAAGATACTGGAACATACAGAATTTTCCATCATTGTGGAAAGTTTCTTGGGTCATCACTTGTCTAGTGTCTATCAGACTATATTTGTGTCAGATATAGACTATCGCCACAGCCTTATTTATTGTCTTGCTTGCAGGATCTCTCCTTTAAATAAATTATAAAGTCAGACTACTTTTACCTATGTATTGCTTTGTATATACACTAATTTTTAGAAATTCTACTGTCTAGTAATAAATGTCATAACTATAAATATCCAATTATTAAAGCTCTTTTCAATAGACCACTGTACGTATCTCTAAATTTACCACTTTTTGTCTCCAAAGTGTTGTAATCAACAAAACACTGATGCATGCATGTGTGGTTCTCTTGAAACACCAGATTCATTCTGAACTCCAATTTTTTCTGATAGAAAGAGTTTCCTCTTCGCCTTCCTCACATGTTTACCTAAATCCTGGGCACCTTTTCACCCCCACCTTTCCATGAATTCTCTGCAAGTCTCCTGGCCTTCCATGAACTCTATCTATCTCCTGTTGCATGTCTGAGACTGAAGGAGGCTTCCTAGCACTAGTATTTGCCGTGTCCAGTGGTTGGTGGTGTCTACACGAAGCTCAGTGCTGAGCGTTTGAGAGGGCTGGGGGAGGGTGATTAGGTCAAATGGCAATCAACACCAGGAGTCAGGGGAGTATGGCAAACAAGCCACAGGTCTGTCAAGGCTTCTCTGAGTAGAGTGTGAATCCCTAAGGATTCATTTTGTATACTTCTCTTATCATGCTCTCCCTTCTCATCCTTGCCTATTTGAATGTGACTTTTTTTCCCCAAGGTTCAGTTCATACTCAGTTCATCTTGGTGAAACCCCAGAAAGATCTTGAGCATCCTGTTTTTTATGAGTTCCCTTTAAAAAGATCATACATTTCATCTTTTCACTGAGTCTAGACCCTTGCAATATTAAGATAAAATTCTCATCAAACATTTTGTTAAAGGAAAAAACACAGTTGTTACAGTTGCCATGATGTATTATTTTCTTTGAAATGGTTTCAGTGAAAGTGAAAGTCACTCAGTCATGTCCATTTTTTGTGACCACATTGATTATACAGTCCATGGAATTCTCCAGGCCAGAAATTGGAGTGGGTAGCTTTTCCCTTCTCTAGGGGATCTTCCCAACCCAGGGATCAAACCCAGGTCTCCTGCATTGCAGGTGAATTCTTTACCAGCTGAGCCACCAGGGAAGGCAATACAGGATATCGCTGTGAGGAGATAAAAATTTTGATTTGAAGTAACTTGAATTTTCCTTATCTTGAACTTTTATTCAAAATTAACCCTATCATTTTATTTCATGAATATATGCTTTAAAAAATTTCCAGATCTGGCTGGAAATTTTCCTTTGATAACTTAAATGAGAAATTTTAGACTTAGCGCTTGATATCAAAATATTTTATCATGAAAATCCAGATATCATTTTGACAAACATTTGGATTTCTGAAGATTTTAAAGTAAAAGAACTTATATTCAACATCAAGCTCAGTTTATCCACTAATAACTTTGATAGAAATTACATTTGGCTGCACTAAAAACAAACCAGTTGCTTCTATTTGTGATTAATTCCTAGATTTTAAGTGAAAACCAAAAGATTCCCAGTTGCTCACATCCAAATGTAAGAAAAACTCAGCATTAATGTGAACATTCATTATGGGATTGTATTGGTCACTCGTCTTATTCACCTTTTAGTTTTCTGGAAATCCCCAGCACAGTTTTCCCCAAAGTGCTCAATAACTGTTGAAGGAATTAGCTGCAAATCTGCTGCTTTATTTTCCTCAGCACCAAAAATGACAAATAGTAGCTCCAAACACCATGATGCCCATTGCTCACAAAATGCTGCTTGGCTATTTTATTCAGAATGCATCTCTATTCGTTATGGAGAGTGGCAGTGTGTAGAGAGCAAAAACAAAACACAACACACATTTAATAAATAGCACTGACATATATGCTGTGTATATTTGATTTTATAATGGTGGGTCCTCTGTCGTGTACCTAAATAAACAAATATATAGACAGATATATAGGTGTATGAGGCTTTCCTGGTGGCGCAGTTGGTGAAGAATCTGCCTGCAATGCAAGAATCTGCCTGTAATGCAGGAGACACGAGTTCAATCCCTGGGTCAAGAAGGTCCCCTGAAGAAGGAAATGGCAACCCACTCCAGTATTCTTGCCAGGAAAATCACATGGACAGAGGCGCCTGACAGGCTACCCTCAGTGGGGTTGCAACTTAGTGACTAAACCACCACATAGATATACAGAGTGTATAGTGGGAGAGCATAATTGTAAAATAGTGGTTTTTTTTTTTGTGAAAGTAGTTTAAAATTTGTTTTCAGTTCAGTTCAGTCGCTCAGTCGTGTCTGGCTCTTTGTGATCCCATGAATCGCAGCAGCCAGGCCTCCCTGTCCATCACCAACTCCCGGAGTTCACTCAGACTCACGTCCGTCGAGTCGGTGATGTCATCCAGCCATCTCATCCTCTTTCATCCCCTTCTCCTCCTGCCCTCAATCCCTCCCAGCATCAGGGTCTTTTCCAATGAGTCAGCTCTTCGTACGAGGTGGCCAAAGTACTGGAGTTTCAGCTTCAGCATCATTCCTTCCAAAGAACACCCAGGGCTGATCTCCTTTCAAAAGGACTGGTTGGATCTCCTTGCAGTCCAAGGGACTTTCAAGAGTCTTCTCTAGGGACATGTTATTACACAACATGCTTCTATAGGCAACACTAAGGCTTTCAAAATTAATTATTCTCTTTTCTTCTCAAGCAACTGAAATAACTGAAGTCTTGTTTGTTGTTGTTTAGCTGCTAAGCCATGTCTGACTCTTTTGCCACCCTATGGACTGTAGCCCTCCAGGCTTCTCTGACCATGGGATTTCACAAGCAAGAATACTGGAGTGGGTGCCATTTCCTTTTCCAGGGGATCTTCCTGAATATTCTGTTCTTGTCTATTCTTCTAACTGTGGAAGAACCAGCAAATAAATGATATAATTTTAGGTGGTAATGAGAGCCACAGTGGACAACAAAGAACAAAGGAACAAAGGTTATTTGTCTTTGGACAGTTTGGAGAAAGTATTTATTTCAGACAGGCTGTGTTGAAGGAGACGACATCTCAGCAGAAACCTGGTTGGGGTAGGTAAGTAGGACAGGAGAGGGTTTGGAAAGAAGAGCATCCAAGCAGAGACATGGGAAAACCAAAACTTTGACTTGAGAAGTCCTTTGTGTTTGTTAACCAGTGAGGGGACCAGTGTGAGCAAAGGAGAGAAGGAAAGAACACAAGGTATGGATGGAAACAGAGTCAGATTGTACAGAACATTGTGGGAGGGGTATGTGAGTCTGTATTTTATTCTAAATCTGAGGACAATTATTTGTGGGTTCTGAAACCTGATTTACAATTTTAAAACTTCACTGTGGCTGATCCTATGCACTGTAGGGGAACAAACAATAAAGAAGACTAGGAAACTAGTTCTGACTCTTTCAGAATAGTCCAGAAGAGAGAGGATGTCTCAGAAGGCAAGGGTGGGTGATGTGGAGGTAATAAGAAGTACTTGGATTTAAATCATATTTAAAAGTCAAAAGGAGCAGATCTTAAGGGGTAAATTATGGGGCTTGCAGCTGAGGAGGCAAAAACAACTTTACATGCAAAATCCTGTATCCAAATAAATCTTCCTAGATTGGAGGTTGTAAAAATTATTCAGGCCTGAGAGGTAATGACCAAAGAGAGATCTCAGATATGTTTTAAGCAGCAGCTGCAGATGAGTTCTTTGAAAGTCCTCCAGCATTCACTTGAATGTACAGGTTCAGTAACTTGACAAAAATAAACACACACACAATTTTAAGTTCAGAAATATTATGTCACCTTCAAAGATAAAAGTTGCCAAATGGATTCACATAAGCCTATGTGACCCATGGGCTCCTCCCAAACCAGATAATGAATGAGAAAATATAGCAGTTTTGCTGCTAATCCTTGAATCCAGGTCTCCAGAAACAATTAGTATTTTATCCACAGACCACATAAAGAACAGACAGATATTTTTCATGTTTAGAGCAGAAGTAGACTGTAAATCCTTGGGGTAACATTTTTTTAAAGGGAACTATTAATCTATATATGCACCAAGTTTTATATGTAGAGTGAACAAATTAATAGCTATTGTACAAATGTATCCGATTTAAACATATCTGGAAATCAATCAGTTAAATATATTTTAAAATATTATTTAATAATTTGTGTCATATATTACTTGAAGATGAAACATACAAATTATAGGGATTCTGTGGTGTTGGTCAAAAAAGAATATTGACTCTACTATTCCACCTGGAAAAAAAAAGGCACTGGTAGAGAGGAGTCTGAGATGTGTAAATTCTCAGCAGAAGGGAAATACAGTGGGGACAGGCAGGGAGAGGAAAGAAAATATGGTCAGCTAGCTGGAGTGGCAGCTGATAGTTCCCACAGTCCATGTGGCCCACAAAGTGGGCCTTCTCGGTAGAGCGAGTCAGTCTTAGAAACCCGTCTGATACCAGTTCTGTGCCAACACTGGGCTCCTCACTTCCTATTTTGTACCAAGCTCCAGAATCCTACACAGGACCGGAGGCCTAAAGGCTTATGCATTCTATGATTTAAGACAGAAACAACTGTCTAATTCTAGCAACATTTTCTGAAACAGCAGTTAAACTAATTTAATAGTAACTTATGCGTCCTTAGAAATTTCCATAGCACCTTAGTTTTTAATCTTAATCACAGAGTTATGTCTTGAATTCATAATCTTGCCTAATAGTTTCTTAAATTTCATAAGGGCACATTCTCTTGTGAACTACAGTGCAGTTCATGGCTGTATTCTTAAGGCTAAACACAGTACTGAGAATTATGTAATGGTGTAATGTATGCACAGTAAAGGTTTCACTCATTGAGCACATATTTTAAAGTGCCGACTTAAATACTGGGATAAAGAGATAAAAATACCGTCCTTATAGAGTTCATATTCCAGTGACTATTTGATGAATGATGAATGAAAAACTTTTGCATGATTCTTACTCTCATACCTACTTCCTAGATGTGGTTTAGGATATTTAAAAGTCCCTCGGTTGTTTATTGAGATTACACCTGAATAACCACATTAGAAGACTCCTCCCTCTCTGTTTTCAATAGGCCGCATAAGCTACTGACCCACCCAATGGCCATTTTCCCCTTATCGCGTAGTAAGCAAACCCTGGATAATGTGTCCTGAGAAATTTCGCATGCTTCACACTAACAGCTGGGCATGGTCATGTAACTAAGTTCTGGCCAATGAAGTTAAACTGGAAGTTGTTAGTAGGACATCTGGAAAAAGTCTTCAGAAGGGTGTGGTCTTTTGCAAGTTCCCCTTGCTCTACATTCTTCTGCTTAATGTTTATCATGTTATGACAAATAGGAAAAAAGCTTTCAAAAATATAGAAATGGATATGATAGCATGATAGAAAAAGCATTTCATATATTCAAGTTAAAAGGCAAGCTTTTAAAATTTGGGAAAACTAACAAATTTAAGCCAAAAATAAATGAATAAGGAGGTAAATCACAAACATAAAATTAAATAACAGGAAGCATATACACTGTCACTCATTGACATAAAAATCACAGGTTTTAAATGTAGTCAGACCTATG
Organism: Capra hircus; assembly: GCF_001704415.2. Classification (NCBI taxonomy): domain Eukaryota; kingdom Metazoa; phylum Chordata; class Mammalia; order Artiodactyla; family Bovidae; genus Capra; species Capra hircus. The sequence continues at coordinate 5,448,087 of NC_030813.1, forward strand.
AATGAATAGCAATCACTAATTGTGTGAACCCTGGCAAATTCCTTATGCTCTCTGTGCCTTCATTTCTTTATCTTAAAATAGTGATAATACTAGATTTATTGTAATAATTCAAGGACTAAGTTATGTGATAAGTACATGAAGTTTTTAAAATGGAGATCAAAGATGATAAAGTGGAATTTTAAATGAAAAGGATAGTGATGAAAGGCAATATATTAATAATAAGACAAAACTAGATGTTCAGAAATAATAAAAATTAAAGGATAGAGTGAGAAATCATACTATATATATATGTGTACATTGATAATACAAACGTAGCCTGCAGCCCTACCATAGAGCCTCCAGGTGATGCAGCAACTGGAGAATAATCTCACAAAGAAGTTCTCACACTGCTGCAAAGGTTCTAGGCCCCACATTAGACTTCCCAGCCTGGGGATCTGGCAAAGGGACTGGAATCCCCAAGGAATCTGACTTTGAATGTCAGTGGGATTTGATGACAGAACTTCCACAGTACCAGGGAAAAGAGGCACTTGGGGGGCCAAACAAAACCTTGGGTGTGCCAGGACCCAGGGGAAAGGAGCACTGACCTCACAGCAGACTGAGCTGGACCTGCCTGAGTGTGGAGGCGCGGGTCAACAGCGGCCCGCCATGCAGTCAAGGGCGCTGGCAGCCACAGTCGTGGGAGGCAGGGGCGTGTTGCCACAGATCCTCTTGGAGGAGGTCGCCGCTAGTCCCACCAGAGAGGCTGTAGCTCTACCACAGAGACTGTGGGCTCCAGGACTGGGCTGCCTCAGGCCAGACAGCTAACAGGGAGGGAGTGCAATCTGACCCCGTGAGCAGAAAGTTGGGTTAAGATTTATTGAGCATTGTCCCCCCTACCACAGCAAGTCCCAGTTTTTTCCACAGCCAGGGCCTCCCATCAGGAAGCTTGCACAAGCTTCTTATCCTCCTCCATCAGAGCGAAGACAGAAGAAGTCAGAGCTACAATCCCATGGCCTCCAGAATGGATACCACAATCACAGAAAACTAACCAAAATGATCACATGGATCACAGCCTTGTGCAAATTCAATGAAGCTGTAAGTCATGCCATTCAGGACCACCCAAGATGGACGGGTCATAGTGGAGAGTTCTGACAAAACATGGCTCACTGGAGGAGGAAATGCAAACCACTGCAATATTTTTGCCTTGAGAACCCCATGAACAGTGTGAAAAGGCAAAAAGATGGAAGATGAGCCCCCAGATCAGAAGGTGTCCAATATGCTACTGGGGGAGAGCAGAGAAACACCTCCAGAAAGAATGAGGAGGCTGAGCCAAAGCAGAAAGAACACACACTTGTGAATGTGTCTGGTGGTGAAAGTAAAGTCTGATGCTATAAAGAACAACATTGCATAGGAACCTGGAATGTGATGTCCATGAATCAAAGTAAATTGCAAGTGGTCAAACAGGAGATGGCAAGAGTGAACATTGACATCTTAGGAATCAGTGAACAAAAATGGACTGGAATGGGTGAATTTAATTCAGATGACCATTATATCTACTACTGTGGAGATACCAAGGGAACATTTCATGCAAAGATGGGCTCCATAAAGGACAAAAATGGTATGGACCTAACAAAAGCAGAAGATATTAAGAAGAGGTGGTAAGAATACACAGAAGAACTGTACAAAAAAGATCTTCATGACCAAGATAATCATGATGGCATGATCACTCATCTAGAGCCAGACATCCTGGAATGTGAAGTCAAGTGGGCCTTAGAAAGTATCACTACGAACAAAGCTAGTAGAGGTGATAGAATTCCAGTTGAGCTCTTTCAAATCCTGAAAGATGATGCTGTGAAAGTGCTACACTCAATATGCCAGCAAATTTGGAAAACTCAGCAGTGGCCACAGGACTGGAAAAGGTCAGTTTTCATTCCAATCCCTAAGAAAGGCAATGCCAAAGAATGCTCAAACTACTGCACAATTGCACTCATTTCACATGCTAGTAAAGTAACGCTCAAAAATCTCCAAGCCAGGCTTCAGCAATACGTGAACCATGAACTTGCAGATGTTCAAGCTGGTTTTAGAAAATCAAATTGCCAACATCTGCTGGATCATCGGAAAAAGCAAGAGAGGTTCCAGAAAAACATCTATTTCTGCTTTATTGACTACTGCCAAAGCCTTTGACTGTGTGGATCACAATAAACTGTGGAAAATTCTGAAAGAGATGGGAATACCAGACCACCTGACCTGCCTCTTAGAGAAATCTATATGCAGGTCAGGAAGCAACAGTTAGAACTGGACATGAAACAACAGACTGGTTCCAAATAGGAAAAGGAGTACGTCAAGGCTGTATATTGTCAGCCTGCTTATTTAACTTATATGCAGAGTACATCATGAGAAACACTGGACTGGAAGAAACACAAACTAGAATCAAGATTGCCGGGAGAAATATCATTAACCTCAGATATGCAGATGACACCACCCTTATGGCAGAAAGTGAAGAGGAACTAAAAAGCCTCTTGATGAAAGTGAAAGAGGAAAGCGAAAAAGTTGGCTCACAGCTCAACAGTCAGAAAACGAAGATCATGGCATCTGGTCCCATCACTTCATGGGAAATAGATGGGGAAACAGTGAAAACAGTGTCAGACTTTATTTTTGGGGCTCCAAAATCACTGCAGATGGTGATTGCAGCCATGAAATTAAAAGATGTGTACTCCTTGGAAGAAAAGTTATGAGCAACCTAGATAGCATATTCAAAAGCAGAGACATTACTTTGCCGACTTAGGTCTGTCTAGTCAAGGCTATGGTTTTTCCTGTGGTCATGTATGGATGTGAGAGTTGGACTAGTGAAGAAGGCTGAGGCACTGAAGAATTGATGCTTTTGAACTGTGGTGTTGGAGAAGACTCTTGAGGGTCCCTTGGCCTGCAAGGATATCCAACCAGTCCATTCTGAAGATCAGCCCTGGGATTTCTTTGGAAGGAATGATGCTAAAGCTGAAACTCCAGTACTCTGGCCACTTCATGTGAAGAGTTGACTCATTGGAAAAGACCCTGATGCTGGGAGGGATTGGGGGCGGGAGGAGAAGGGGACGACAGAGGATGAGATGGCTGGATGGCATCATTGACTCAATGGACGTGAGTCTGAGTGAACTCCGGGAGTTGGTGATGGACAGGGAGGCCTGGCGTGCTGTGATTCATGGGGTTGCAAAGAGTCGGACATGACTGAGCAACTGAACTGAACTAAACTGTGGGCAAGAATGCCTTAGAAAAAATGGAATAGCCCTCATAGTCAACAAAAGAGTCAGAAATTCAGTACTTGGGCACAATCTCAAAAATGACAGAATGATCTTGATTCGTTTCCAAAGCAAACCATTCAGCATCACAGTAATCCAAGTCTATGCCCCAATCACTAATGCTGAAGAAGCTGAAGTTGAATCGTTCAATGAAGACCTACAAGACCTGCTAGAACTAACACCAAAAAAGAGATGTCATTTTCATCATAGGGGTCTGAAATGCAAACGTAGGCAATCAAGAGATAACTCAGGCAACTTTGGCCTTGCAATACAAAATGAAGCAGGGCAAAGGCTGACAGTTTTGCTAAGAAAACACCATCTTCCCACAATACAAGGCACGAATCCACACATGAACATCACTATATGGTCAATACTGTAATCAGATTGATTATACTCTTTGCAGCCAAAGATGGAAAAGTGAAGTCACTCAGTTGTGTCTGATTCTTTGTGACTCCATGGACTGTAGCCTACCAGGCTCCTCCCTCCATGGGATTCTCCAGGCAAGAGTACTGGAATGGGTTGCCATTTCTTTCTCCAGGGGATATTCCCAAACCAGGGATTGAACGCAGGTCTCCTTCATTCCAGGCAGACGCTTTAACCTCTGAGCCACCAGGGAAGCCCCATACAATTAGCAAAAACAGGACCTGGAACTGACTGTGGCTCAGATCATGACCTTCTTATTGCAAAATTCAGGCATAAACTGAAGAAAGTACAGGAAACCACTAGGACATTCTGTTATGACCTAAACCAAATCACTTATACAGTGGAAGTGACATACAGACTCAAGGGATTCAATCTGATACAGTGCTGGAAGAACTATGGATGGAGGTTCATGACACTCTACAGGAGGTGGTAACCAAAACCATACCAAAAAAAAGAAATGCAAGAAGGTAAAATGGTGGTCTGAGGAGGCCTTACAAAAAGCTGAGAAAAGAAGTGAAAGGCAAAGGAGAAAAGGAAAGATACACCTGACTGGATGAAGAATTCCAAAGAATAGCAAGGAAAGGCAAGAAAGCCTTCTTAAGCAAACAATGCAAAGAAATAGAGGAAAACAATAGAATGAGAAAGACTAGAAATATCGTCAAGAAAATTGGAGACAAAAGGGAACATTTCACACAAAGGTGGGTACAGTAAAGGACAGAAAAGGCAAGGACCTAAGAGAAGCAGAAGATATTAAGAATAAGTGGCAAGAATACACAGAAGAACTGTACTAAAAGGGTCTTAATGATCCAGATAACCATGATGGTGTGGAGCCTCATCTACAGCCAGACATCCTGGAGTGTGAAGTCAGATGGCCTTAGGAAGCATTACAACAAACAAAGCTAGTAGAGGTGATGGAATTCCAGCTGAGCTATTTCAAATCACAAAAGATGATGCTGTTAAAGTGCTGCACTCAGTATTCCAGCAGGAAAATTCAGCAGTGGCCACAGGACTGGAAAGATCCATTTTGATTCCAATTCCAAAGAAGGGCAATGCCAAAGAATGTTCAAACTACCACACAATTGTGCTCATTTCACAGGCTAGCAAGGTAATACTCAAAATCCTGCAAGCTAGTCTTCAGCAGTAAGTGAACCAGGAGCTTCCAGATGTACCAGCTAGATTTAGAAAAGGCAGAGGAACCAGAAATAAAATTGCTAACACTGAGAAAGCAAGAGAAACCAGAAAAACATCTACTTCTGCTTCACTGACTACACAGCTTTTGACTGTGTGGATCATAACAAACTGTGGCAAATTCTTAAGGAGATGGGAGTATTAGACTACCTTAACTGCCTCCTGAGAATCTATGCAGGTCAAGAAGCAACAGTTAAAATCCGACATAAAACAATGAGCTTGTTCTACATTGGAAAAGGAGGACATCAAGGCTGTATATTGTCAGCCCGCTTATTTATTTTCTATGCAGAGTACATCTTGCCAAATGCTGGGCTGGATGAAGCTCAAGCTGGGATCAAGATTGCAGGGAGAAATATCAACAATCACAGATATGCAGATGATACCACCCTTATGCTTCCTCTTCAGACAGTGGTTACATATAAACTCACGGTCAACAGTTTGTTCCTTAGCTGCCTGAGAATAAGTGGAGAGTAATACAGTATTACTGAAAATCATAAAATTTCAGAAAATTATAGAGATAACAAGGGAACATTTCATGCAAAGATGAGAACATTTCATGCAATGTTGGGAACAGCAAAGGATAGAAGGTATGGAACTAACAGAGGCAGAATATATTAAGAAAAGAAGGCAAGAATACACAGAAGAACTGTACCAAAAAGATCTTCATGACCCAGATAACCATGATGATGTGATCACTCACCTAGAGCCAGACATCCTGGAATTTAAGTGGGCCTTAGGAGGCATCACTATGAACAAACGTGGAGGTGATGGAATTCCAGTTGAGGTCTTTCAAATCCTAAAAGATGTGCTGTGAAAGTGCTGCACTCAATATGCCAGCACATTTGGAAAACTCAGCAGTGGCCATGGGACTGCAAAGGTCAGTTTTCATTCCAATCCCTAAGGAGGCAATGCCAAAGAATGCTGAAACTACCACACAATTGCATTCATCTCACACACTAGCAAAGTAATGCTCAAAATTCTCCAAGCCAGGCTTCAAAAGTACATGAACCATGAACTTCCAGATGTTCAAGCTGGATTAGAAACGATAGGAACCAGAGATCAAATTGCTAACATCCAGTGGAACATTGAAAAAGCAAGTGAGTTCCAGAAAGACATCTACTTCTGCTTTATTGACCATGCCAAAACGTTTGACTGTGTGGATCACAATAAATTGTGGAAAATTCTTAGAGATGGGAATACCAGACCACTTGACCTACCTCCTGAGAAATCTGTATGCAGATCAAGAAGTAACAGTTAGAACTGGACATGGAACAACAGACTGGTTCCAAATCAGGAAAGGAGCATGTCAAGGCTGTATATTGTCACCTTGCTTATTTAACTTTTATGCAGAATACATCATGTGAAATGTCAGGCTGGATGAAGCACACACTGGAGTCAAGAATGCCTGGGGAAATATCAATAACCTCAGATGACACCACCCTTATGGCTGAAAGTGAAGGGGAACTAAAGAACATCTTGATGAAAGTGAAAAAGGAGAGTGAAAAAGTTGGATTAAAAGTCAACATTCAGAAAACTAAGATCATGGTATCTGGTCCCATCACTTCATGGGAAATAG